>NC_091117.1:141925187-142147687 GCF_040183065.1 Periplaneta americana
CGACTTTGAGGTCTGTGGATATATAGGGAGGAATTGGATCGGTGTCGGTTAGAGTTCCCGAGTAGCTCAGTGGTAGAGCGTTGGTACGTTAAACCAAAGGTCCCGGGTTCGATACCCGGCTCCGGAACAATTTTTCCCTCGAAATTATTCAAATCAACTTTACAGGGAGTTATACCTGAAAATCTTGATTTGCATAATATACGTCACTGTTCGTTAACAGAAAACCACAATTTAAGTCACACGGAGTTAGTGTGGACTCGAAGTTGGTTGCTTGACAGTTGTCAGCCGACTTTGAGGTCTGTGGATATATAGGGAGGAATTGGATCGGTGTCGGTTAGAGTTCCCGAGTAGCTCAGTGGTAGAGCGTTGGTACGTTAAACCAAAGGTCCCGGGTTCGATACCCGGCTCCGGAACAATTTTTCCCTCGAAATTATTAAAAACACTAAGTGTTAATACATTACTGTATTTTGATTAAACAAAAACCTAATGAAAATTATGAAAATTGCGATATTTCCTAGTTTATATAAATGGATGAACTACTTTTCTTCCCTCCTATACCTAGTAAAGTGATTTGTATTTTACGCCAGTATCATCGAACTCCATTCGTGGAAGGGGGAGCAAACGGTGTTTCCTGTTTCAATCGTTAATAGAAAGGTATAGCCAGGTTAATATTAAAAATGTTAGTAAAAATAAAATGATGTCCCTGTACAAGTACAATTATCGGCAGTGTTAAGTTGTGTTTTTCAAGATGCCTTATAAATTTTCCACTGCAGAATATGCCGATATTGTGTATGTTTATGGTTTGTGCGATGGAAGTTCCTTGCGTGTCGTCGCTAAATATGAACGACGCTTTCCGAACAGAAGGGTACAAGATCGAAGAGTATTTACTGTCTTTGGGGTTGGATGAAAGACTTGGTATACCAGAGGAAGGTGGAAACGAGTGAGGCGTTAATCGACCTATTTTGAATGCTGCACGCCGCGTAAAGAGTAGCCACGAGCAACTCTCCCGAGGGACGAGCGCGATTCACGCTCTAGCGCAACAGTGCTTTGAAGCAGAAGGAGGTACCTTTGAAAATGTGCGGAAACATCGACGCCGACGTCTAGAGTATTGGGTATGTACGCATATGTGAATATAAACTTTAAATTTGCCCGTTATCTCTGTCTAAATGCGAGTTAGTACAATGGAATCCCAGAAGTTTTTGTGAAATCAAACAGCTGTATCTCCGTAACCGTTCGAAAACGGACCCATATTCATATGAACTTTTTGACTTAGACTGGCTTGAGAATTCACATCCTACTTTTTTTTACCTTTCCTCGTGAATCACCCTGTATAGAAATTATTTACTACCCTGATATCAATACTTTTCTTCAGCCCTAATCATTAGTCAGTTCAAAATGCTCTCCATCGAAAAGGAAATATGACTTATAACCATGGAGAGGAGGTCTTGGTAGAGGATCCAATAGATAGGTAACCTCTTTCTTTGTCATCCTCAATGACGGAGAAGATATAACTCCAAAACACTGGCGTCTTAATCTTTATGATGAGATGGAAACATTCCAAAGCCTTGCAGCATGTTGAACACAGTAAAAGCCTGAAATTATACTTCATGTGACGAAATTTTAAGTGAAAAGAATACATGCACACATATTCAGAGAGGGTAGTAGCCTTTGGGACCTTCAAAACGCGGCTACTTCGGGAGTTCAGACGTAATCGCGAAGTGAAATAGACACCGAGAGACTCTGAGTGGTGTCAGTCGATTTGATTTAGAATTTGTTAGTAAGATGACATGTTAATATTCATCTTTGTACATTTCATTCAGAATTTTTTAAAATGAATCCGTGTATTACTGAGTTCTGTATCAAAATAATTGTTATAATTGTGCGTAAGTTACATTGTTACAGTAACGTAGGTACGTTAACAGAAAACCACAATTCCAAGTCACACAGAGTTTGTGTGCACTTGATGTGGGTCTCTGGTGTCTCGTTAGCACACGCGAGTTGTGTAGATATAAAGGAAAAATTGAGACGGTGTCGGGTGGAGTTTCTGGGTAGCTCAATTGGTAGAGTGCTGGTACATTCAACGAGAGATCCCGGGATCGATACGCGGTCAGGAACAATTTTTCCCTTGAAATTATTCAAATCTGCTTTACAGGGAGCTTTACCTGAAAAACTAGATTTGCATAATGTGAAATACTGTTATTGAACCTTATCTAAGTTACGAGTTAATCTGAATACATTAGGAATGTAAATATAATTATTTAGGGCTATCATTTATGAAATAAAACACCAATTATTTAGATATTTAAATATAATCATTGTTCAACATACTGTATTAAGAGAAAATCAATTCATTAAATTAGTCTGAAAAAAACTCAAATTATTAATTATTCCTTACATTTAAGAGCGAATGTAATTTGTTATGCCTGTTGAATTAGGTAATTGTGCACAATGGAAACACAATGATTCTCCGTCTCAAAAAAAAAAAACAAAAAAACAAAAAAAAAAAAAAAAAAAACAAAAAAAAAAAACAAAAAAAAAAAAAAACAAAAATTGTTCAATCGGCAGGGAAAGATATGGCGTCCGTGTTCTGGGACTCTAAGTGGATAATCATGAAAAGGGATGAACAATAACCGGAGATTATTATTAAAATCTCCTGCAGCAACTGAAAGGGAAAATTCGCGAGAAGAGGCCGGGAATGACCAAGAAGAAAGTGTTGTTTCATCTCGACAATGCACCTGCTCACAGGTCTACAATAGCTGTTGCTAGACTACACGAACTACAGTTCGCATTGTTACTACAATTCCCCTTGCTCACCAGATCTCGCACCCTTAGACTTCGAATTGGCTGGGAAGAATTTTTCGTCAAATGAAAAGGTTATGACAGCAGCAGAAGGCTGTTTTGCAAACCTCGAGGAATCTGTGTACAAGGAGGGTATAGCAGCATTACGGCACTGGTGGACCAAGTTTCAGAATATTGTAATCCAAGTATAATTTGAGCCGTTGAGAGCAGAAGTGGTGTAAGTCAAAAATGGGTAATGAGGGTTAAAGTAAACATTCTGTAAAATACAGCGCAAAGTAGCAATCAATATTCATTTTATTTAAACTATTAGTAGTCAATGGAGAGCAAGAAGAACATTAATTGCTACTTTGCGCTGTATTTTACAGAATTTCTACTTTAAACCTCATTACTTAATTTTGACTTACACCACTTCTGCTCTAAATGCCTCATTTCTATGTCAGGCTATGAACATTTCAAACAACCATGTAACTGCACTTTTGCTCCCCAAAGGGCCGCGGTCCCCTGGCTGAGAATCACTGTTTTACTATATATCTTAGGGCAGGTGGCCGCACTGTAGTAAAGTGAGGACAAGGGTTCGCATTATCAAAAATGTTTAGAAACACAAAGAGTTTTATGTACGATAACATGTGCAAAATCGAACTCGTGCAGAACCGTGGTAAGGCGATTCTCAATAATAAAACAGACGCTGTTATTTAAGTGTATAATTTCATTTGGATCTCTGGTTTCTGTCATTACTTTTATTACAACGAAAATTCAACATAAAAATAATTTTATTCTCTTTTATTTCAGGTGTTAACTTGGTCCTGTATATCGCAATACATTGCTCCTGCCCTTCAACATTTCTACTGTTCTGAAAATATCACGTGTCTTACAGAGCTTAAAAATGTCTTCTTGAAAATGCAATATCCTTGGAGATTGTGTCACGCATAAAATTAGAACTGAATAAAAGTATCATATTCACAATAAAAACTAAAGCTGTGCCAAGAATATTGGTAATTAAAATGATTATTAACGTACGTGATATACAAATATCTCCGGTTTTACAGAGAAAGATGTTATTTATGTCAACAGAAAGAAAGACTGCTTGTCCTAAAAACTTCAAGACTGAATTTTATGAAAACATGAAGCCCCTGTTCATGTTTTTGAGACTAATGGGAACGTTTCCATACACGAAATCTGTGACAGGTAAACTCTATGTAAACCAAATTATTTACAGACAAATTTACAGTTTCATAAACTTCAGTATCTTTGAAGCCACTTTCATTTTATTTATAATAGACCTTAGTGATACAGTTGCTACCTCTAAATTCTAGGTACGTAGGCTTATTTACGGACGAAGGTGATATGTTTTTATACTAAGAAGGTCTGAAGTTTGGTTCCATAGGCTGTGGAAGAGAAATCTTTGGTATATTATAGCACATTAAAAATAAAAATAAAATATCCCATTATTCATAACAAGTATTAAAGGAAAAGGAATAGATTATATTTAGCCTCCCCAATTACTGTGCCTTAACGTGTCGCAGCAGATATTACTACGATGAAGAGTGCAGAACTTGTAGGAAAGACTGGCAATGTGTCGACTGAAAAACCATACTTATCCACTAAAGTATCTGTAAATCTGAAAGTGTAGAACTACCTACAAATTGAAAACAAATGTGAATTAAGTCTAAGGAAATCGACAAGAACCAACACCTAATTGTGTCAAGTAGACTGCAATGGGATTTGTTAATAGCTTTTTGTTTCCAACTTATCGGAAGTATTAAAAAATGCACGGAAATTCACGTACCTGTTGAATGCAGAAGGTGTATAAACTTGAAGGTGACTTTTTTGACGAACAATAGCAAGCAACTAAAGAAATAACTAACTAAATAGACGGCAAGACAAGACAGAACATAGATATAAAGATTGATAGACGGACACACAGACAGATGAACAATTAAATAAATAAACACATAGACTAAATAAACAATTAAATCAATATAAATAGATAATATTTGAAACTAGAGGGATGTTGATAGAAAACAGCAGAAATACAACCAATTAAGTAGTGTTATTAAAAGAATTTTCGGATAACAAATGTCAGCGACTACAAAGTTGAGATTGCATGATGTAGTATCGAAACTTACTCTTTTGTATATCTGTTAGAATTGGATTTTAAATAAGAAACATAAAAGGAAGTTAGAAGCTGCTACACACTTCAAATTCAACACCCAAATTAAAAATACGAATATATTAATCGAACATTTAGGCCGGAAGACAATTTGTTCTTATGATGAGTTTTTCTTAATTTGTACCTTTGCCAATGTTACTAACATCAAAATAGAAGCCAACTTTTTTAATGTGAAAATAACGTAACATAATAGAGATGTCCTTTTAAAAACTGGTTTATTGCTGAGTGTTTACTCAATGACAAAAATCCCTTATGAATTCATACCTGAACTTTGGATATCCTTATTCAATTAAATCTGCTGCATATATGCATACACACTAACACACAAAAAACATGATTTTTTAAGTAAAATATATGACTTCTTATTATGTTTTATTCCAGGAGAGCTTAAATTTAAGCTTTTGTCCATACCAGTGCTTTATTCTTTGGTAGTACATATTGCATCTCTCATTGGAATAATATCCATTTTGACATATGAACGTGGAGTGTACGGTACTGATACAACATTTCAGAAGACTATAGTTAAACTGGTACTTTATTCGGTATATTCTTTGCAACTGACTGTACTCTTTACTCAATGGATGGAAAGTAATAAGAAAGTGAAGTTCATCAACAGCTGGACTTCTTTAGAGGTAAGATTTGCGCATCTGTAACATACTCGTATATACAGGGTCATCATCATCATCATCATCATCATCATCATCATCATCATCATCCAAACATGGATTAAGCACAAATAGACTTATTCCGTTTTCATGAAGGATTAAACTTTTCAATCCAACGTTTTCTATAGCTCGACCAACTACAAAAAGACCATCCAATACTCACGTGGCTATGGAGGGGGAGACGTCATCACTATACGAGCAGTTCACTAGGCCAGGTTACACTAGTCGGACTCCAACTGTGGTAGACAATGACACTGCCCCTAACTTCAAAACGTTTTTTATCAAACTGGCCGAAACTCCCGTAGCTTTCTTGTTGATGTGATAACATTATATTTCAACTTAAATTCATTTTTTTTCTTTTTTTAAGGGATTAGGTACATCTTACAGCAGTAAAATATTGGAAATATTCAACATTTTTTCCTCCATTACTGTTTCTTGTACAATAATGAAAATTGGTATGTGTAAAACACTGTCCTTCTGCTAAATGAAAATATATATATATATATATATATATATATATATATATATATATATATATATATATATATTTACGATTTAAAAAAATTGTCTACATTTTTTTTTTCAAATTTCTTTTCACTGCGCAGTGATGAAACATTTCCCACATAACTCAAACTATCCAACATTCTGTGATGAAATTGTTTGTGTATTTATGTATGTTATATCTACAATATGATGCAAGATCACTTCTCTACCTTTGATAGATTGTCTGATAAAAAATAAATTCATTTAAAAAATGGTCAAGTATCAGTACTTTCTTCTAAAACAAAATAAAAGAAATATTTATTAAGGAATGTAGTTGAAAGAGCATGATATTGTAAACACGAGTTTCAGTAATAAAATAAAAGAGAGAGAACAAGAAAAAATTAACAAGTGTATGAATTATGAGGGAAACGCTTCATCACTGCACAGTGAACTGCCACCATTTTGAATTTGTAAAAAGAAATATATAAATAATTTTTTTAAATCGTAAAAACATTTTTTAATATGGCAGGACAGTGTTTTACACATACCAATTTTCATTATTGGAAAAAAATGGAGGAAAAAAATGTTGAATATTTCCAAAAATTTTACTGCTGTAAGCTGTACCTAATCCCTTAAATACTTCGCAACGTTATAAATAATTTTACGCGCGTCACTTTTCAAAAGCCTGCCGCGCACATTTGGTTTTCCTTCCATTGTTATAAATTATAATCTGTTTTAACTATACACAATACGTTGAAATGGAATATTAATAATTGATTGAAAAGTGAAAGATTGGACGCGGACACGAGTGCTGTTTTGAATAGTTTAGAACGTACTCGCTGCGAGACGTCGATCGGGGAGCGCAACAGATCCCCCACGATGATATAGTGCGCACGAAGTAACACTGGTTTGTGCGCAGGTTTTAATGTCAATGGTCGGGCTATAGTTCTATCAATATTCCTTCTTTCTCTTGGCATATAAGTTATAATTTTTTGTGGAATACGGGAGTCATCCATTCTATTGACATATTCCAGCCAATTGGTTCTGTGTTGAGTTATTTTGTGCTGAATATTTTCAGTTCCTATCCAATGTCTTTGTTTCTCGTTTTGTTCAATTTTGTGTAGCCCGCTACAAGTCTTAGAAATTTCATTTCTGCAGCTTCATTTCCTGATCTTATTTTCTCGTTAATGTCCAAAATTCAGAACTATACAAAAGCATCTGAACCGTCATTACCTTATAACATTTCAATTGCGTTTATTTTCTTGTTTTACTTAAATTACTTCTGATTTTCACATATATGTAACTAAATTTACTTATTTCATTGTTAAAATCTTTATCATTTTTTAAAGTAGATGTATGGTATGCTAGATAGTTGAAACTATTAATTATTATTTTTCCTTAAATTATTATCTTTGCTCTAGTTGTATCTAGTCCTTCAAAGGCCAACACTTGTTTTTTTCTAAGGAAATTTTAATATTGTATTCTTTGCTTATGTCGTTCAATTTAAAAATACCTCTTTGTAATCCGACTTCAGTGCTTGTTTTTAGTATCTGATCGTTAGCAAATAATAGATAGTTCAGTGGAGTATTATTGTATCCTAAATCATCTCCCAATTATGCTGAGGTCGTCAATATGCAGGTTAAAAAGTGACGGTGACAGAGGACACCCTTGTCTAACTCCACAGTTTATTGTCGCTCTCTGGATTTCTTTTTGTGTATTTGTTGCTATTGTTATTTTGTTTTCTGCATAATATAGGCTATAGATTGGTCTTATTAAATGTTGTAGGAGCCTTTTTTGAGTATAATGTTCCAAAGTGTATTTCTATTCGGTTTGTCAAAGGCCTTCTCAAAGTCCACAAATGCTACATAAATTGGTAAGTTAAGTTCTCCCTATTTTTCAAATAACTGTGTCAGAGTAAATATACGATGAGCACAAGACCTTCCTTTTCCGAAGCAGTTTCGATATTCTGAAATTTTATTTTCTATTATCTATTACATTCATCCTTTTCTTTAGTATATTTGCGCAAATTTTATAGCAGGTATTTCATAAACTTGTGCCCCAATAATTAGTGCATTCTTATCTATATCTTTTTATAGGTTGGGTATATAATATATTTATTTATTTGTTTGAAAGTACATAGGCATTACTGCTCATAAATGCATCTCAACATTTTTATCTTAAAGAAAATGGTTAATAATGTAAAACAAATTTTTATTTGCAGCAGAGTATTATAACATAATACAATTATAGTAAACTCAATAACCTGAATATACTGAATATAATGACAGAGAGAAGTAGCTTCATTCCCTTTTAGAGATACATTCAGAATATTTAGTTTCTGGAAAATATCAGAAAGATATGCTAACTTGTGAACGAAGTCATTGTCAACGAATTTTTCGGCATAGGCATGATTTTCTTCTGCAAGATATGGGTGCAGTTTCTGTTTCAGTTCAGAAACAAGGGAGATTACATTGCCGGGCGAGAGAACCAACGTTAGTTGCAATAATACAAAAGATAAATGTGCTCAGCTTTCATATAAACATACTTTGTGAAAAAATCTTACTTTTTGGGACGATTTTTGATGTAGTTTACAAATGTTACTGCGATTCACAATATGTCGTGTAACTCATTGCTGAAGTTCTTTGAAGCAAGGGTTTCTCTGTGAATATAGCAATGGGTCCACAATGCATCAGGAGCTTTCTTATAGATAAGAGCTTGCAGCCCACTATAACATCCTGGCATGGCACGAGCACCATCTGTGCATATTCCAACATATTTGTTCCAGTCCAGTTGGTTTTCTTCCGAGTACTGGTCGACAATTTTAAAGAACTCGAGTGTGTACTTTCACAAAAGAAATCTTCAAAAAGTGTATTGTTTTCGGTTATGAATTTCACATAATAAATCAAGTTCGCATCACTGTTGCTATCAGTTGCCTCATCCTATTGGATAGCAAATTCCTTCTCCCTAAGTTCTTCAATTAATTGTTCCTGTATATCAACAGCCAGGTCAGCTATTCTACGACTGATTGTACTATCGGATAAAGGTATACTTCTCAGTTGTTTAGCAGCAGATTTACCAATCACAATCGAGATCATATCAATTTCTGAAGGCAGAATCAGTTCTTCGGCAATGGTGTGGGATTTCTTGCAACGTGCCACACAATATGCTACTTTGTACGATGCTAATAGTGATTTTTTTGGACATAGACGCTTGTTGAGAGAATGAACTTTTATGTCGTTGCTTTACGGTAAAAGTACTGTCGAACTTTATCTTTTAAATTGCTATGTACAGTCTCAAAATGTCGCATCTAGTTAGGCCTATTAGGTACCATAATGTCTGCTGCCATAACTTTAAGACAAATGACACATTGAGGTATTTCTTCATTGCCAACTGTAGCACAGATGAAACTGAAGTCCAAATACACTTGTCATATTTAGTGTACTTCGGTTTTGGTTTCTTAAAAACACTAGATTCAGCCTTGTTCAGTTCACAAGTAATAGAGCGCTTATGCTACGTTTACAGTTAGAGAAGGTCTAAAGTATCAGGAGAGTTATCTAACAGGTTGTTTCTGTTCACAACCATACAGAACAACTCGTAATGTAACTATTTTATAAATTCTAACTTTCAACTTTTTTTAAAAAAGCAGACTGGATGACAAGTAGTAAATAAGTAAATGAGTAAGTAAATAAATAAATAAATAAATAAATAAATAAATGAATAAATAAATAAATAAATAATAAATAAATAAATAAATAATAAATAAATAAACAAATAAATAAATCAATCAATCCATAAAATAAATAAGTAAATAAATAAATAATAATCCGCAGCGTCACAGCCTTTTAAGGGCCCAGACCGACCACCTGGCTGCAGGTCTCATGTTAAAATGCCGAAGAAGTGGACGATCATCCAACCACAATGGGGTATCGTGTGGTTAGCACGATAGTTCCCCGTACGTTATAGCTGGCTTTGTAACCGGATTTCGTTACTTATCGTAGTCCCCAAGTACATTACGATGTTGGGTGGGCAACGGTTCCATACACTGGTCGAAATTCCATGATAAAATTTCTTCCCCCTATGAGGAATTGAATCAGCTTGCATTCCGTACAACATAATTATTAAATTTATTTTTCGTTGAGCACAAGAGACGTAATATGAAAAATATAACACATACAGCAGTAATTGTTGAGTCACAGCATAAATAATTACTTCAAATGTATTATCTAACATAATTTTTCCTGAACTCCGTACCATCTAGCGTATGTTCTTATGGGCAATAGTTTAAATCACTGGTTCTGAACAAAAAACGTGAGTCCATTAAACATATTATGGATTAAAAATATATTATGTCGGATGCAGAAACAACAGTTTTATTTGCCATGCATTGTGCAATAAGAATTTGTGATTTCATCACTGCATGAACTAATCAGTTTTATTCTGTTTATGTTCAGCGACACTGTAGTGTGTATACAGAACTACAGCCCATGCATTTTGTCAAGACACTCGCGATGCGCAGTAGAGGAACAACGTTTTCGTAGAGGGAGTAGGAGTAGAAGGGAAGGTCGGGCGTGTGTCTACAGAGTTGAAGGCAAAAACTAACCCATTCCCCTATAATTCGTAAGCAGACGCATCCGATCTCGTGCGCAGCTCTGTAGAGAGAGTGCGGGAGTGTCTGGACATAATGCATGAGATGTAGAAGGGGTGGAAGGACAGAATAAGAGGAATAAGGAAAGAATAGTCACAGGTTCTATGGAAGACGAACCTTTGTCTGTGTGCTTTCCTATTTGTGTACTTATTGTAAACTACATTGTTATAGGTTTAATTTATGAGACTATTATACATATCTTACCAATTTAATGTACTATGAGTTCGTTTAATTCCATGAAATCAGTGCATATTTTGTTCGTAATGATGGACCCTATTTTACACTGTGTTTATAGACCTTGAGTTGCAGCCTTTTTTCTCCCTCGTCTCTGCCATACGCCACACTCAAAAGGCTCCGCAACTACTAGATTCACAGCGATATTTAGAACATCGTTTTAATACCGTTCATATTATTTTCACAACTAGTTTTTGGCACATCTTACACTAATAAGACGTATTAGTGTGGAAAATGTGAAGCCTTCCAGGGTTGAACGTTCACTTGTCAGAAGGGGGTGAAGCACGCGTCTACATTTGGGTAATGGCGTTGCCAAACTATATTTACTTAAAGCAATTTATTAATAATTTGAAGTATTAAATTGTTCTTAATCCGTAAACATGAAAGAAATATTATGCCAACTGTTCGTTGGAAATGAGAGCTCTACTGTAAACATGTTTATAAAATGTATAGGCTATATCTGAATGTGTTTAGAAGATAATGAGATAAAAATCAACAAGTAGAATTAATTTCCGAGAATTCTAAGCGCAAAAGAATAAAATGATAAAGAGTTTTCCCATTAATACGTATTATCCTAAGGTTTCGACCCTTATTAGGATCATAACTAAGAACCTTCCACAATATGTATTATACAGAGTGATTCAGGAGGAAATGTTCATATGTTTACGAGTTGTAGTATGAGTGATTCCTCCTGAATTTCCCTCATTGATTACTGCACTGATATAAAAATGCTCCGAGAATGGAAATAAGACACATCACTAAAACATTGTTTCTTTAAATTTCAGGTTGAATTTCATCGTGTCACTGGTAAATATCTGGTACTGGGGTTGGAAAAAAAAGTGTGTTTAACAGTTGCACTAGCATTGCCCATTAGTATCTTTTGTCTGGCCTGTGGATGTGTAATAGATAAAGGCATGAAAATATGGGAGATTATTTTGATGAGTTTCAACCCCATTGTTATATATTTGCTGCTCTTTCAGTGGCTATGGCTTCACATCAGTCTTCGAAAAACAGCTAGACATATCGGATCAGAAATAGATAAGGTATTTATTTCTGTATATTGAAACGATTCTAATAAGGAGTTATGTCGATTAAGTTATCTATTCCTAAGGACATTTCAAACTTCAGAAATCAGAAATTGGTGAGAATATAAACCTTCTAATATGACATCGTCCAATTAATAGAACGCAATGTAGACCTAAGTGCTTGGAAAGCATGTAGGCGGAGTAAGAATTTACATTAATGTTATTATGTTGTGGCAGGGAAAGTGATTATTTCAAAGATTAATATTCAGTAACTATCTCCTGCCCATGTTAAAAGCTTTGAGAACTCTCCACTGTGCGGAATACATTCGTTTTGTGCGAGCTGCTCTCTGAGCGATTGCACAGACCCGCTCACCTGCAAGCTGACTATTCTCTGTGTCACTCTCCTCTGTATCTCAGAGATCGCTTTCAGACCCCTGTCCATATACTGAAATACGACCCTTGAGTGATTCCTTCACTTTCAATTTGAAAATTGACTCTAAGATTAATGTCGCCTACTGTATTGTGTAAGATCTGTAAGTTGTGAGATTTGATTGCAGAAAGCAGATATGCTGTATCACCGCTAATGCTACGTTTAGAGAAGAGAGCTAGAGATTATAGCTGAGTATCATCGTGTAAACGGTTTTGAGAGTAGATATCTCGTTGACTCTAACATCTAAACAAAGAGTCTAAATACAGCGACCTTGAAAACTGCTCTCGCCGTGTAAACACTCCGGACAGAGAACTCGCATATACTCTCAACTCTCATTATAGCTACTCTAAACTATTGAGCTGAATTTAACTTTTTCATTAACTCTCGCGACAGAAACAGTAGAAAATGCGGCCAAGAATCAATGGAGTATTGAAGAGACGAAGAGTTTGACTGAAATATATGAATTGAAAAGTTGTTTGTGGAATGTGTTTGATTTCTCAGGTCCTTATTCTTGTAATTATTCTCAGACATTGTCAAAAATTTCTGAAGACGGTTCAGACGTCAGTGGAGGAGGTCGAGCGAAAGCTTCATAACTTCCGGTAAGTATGAAATACTGTTATTAATATTATAATTATTATTGTTATTATTATTATTATTATTATTATTATTATTATTATTATTATACTGAATCGACAATTATATTCTAAGATGGAAGGGCAGTTGGAAGAAGAGCAGTTTGGCTTCAGAAATGGAAAAGGTACCATAGATGCAATTGGACTGCTACGTTCAATCTAGTTATTTGAAGTGTTCTATCAGTGAGGAAGTGTGTTGTGTCAGTGAAGTGTGTAGCGTTAGTAAAGTCTATTGTGTAAGTGAAGTGTACTGGTGTCAGTGAAGTGGCTGTGCAAAGTATTTGAACAGTGAAATGGTTAGAAGTGTTAGTGAAATCAGGTAGAATCAGTGTAGTGAATGAGTTGACAGCGAAATAAGTGTAATACCGAAAGGTACTTGTGCAGGTATGAATCCGTCACACTCGTGAGTCTTAGTTCGAACTTAGGGTTAAGATACAAATTAGATTGACTTTAAATGTTATTTTAAGTGACCATGCTTTATTTAATTTAGGATGCTCCTTGTTGTTGTTATTATTATTATTATTACTATTATTATTATTATTATTATTATTAATTATTGTTTTTTATTAGTTGTGTTTATTATTAATGGTCATTATTGAGTGTAATTAGTTACCACTGCCACTGGGTATATACCCATTTGCAGTGTGAATAAATATAAAGATACCTAGAGAAGAATAAAGAAGTGTATATAGTATTTGTAACCCAGACAAGACGTTTGACAGATTGGATTGGAATGAACTCTGGGAATCCTGAAGAAAATAGGTGTGGATTGGAAAGAGAGGAGGTTGTTCAGTAACCTTTATATGAAACAACGATTTAAAATCATGATAGGAGAAGAAATGTCTAAGGAAGTGAAATAGGAAGAGAAGTAGGACAAGGATTCCCTTTATCACCTACCCTGTTGAATATCTACTTGGAGGATTTAGTGAAAAACTTTTTCCAGAACATAGGAGGGGTGATAGTAGGAGGAAGAAGAATAAAGTGCGTAAGATTTGCTAATTATATGGCGCTGTTAGCAGAAGAGGAGACGATACTAAAGAATATGCTAGTGGAGCTAAATGACAACAGTGAGAGCAGTATGGAATTAACATAAATGCAAACAAGACGAAGACCATGGTTCTCGGAAGAAAAATAAAGAAGGTAAACGAGCGAATACTAAATGAGGCAGTAGAGCAAGTGGACAGCTTCAAATACTTGGGGTGTATTGTAAGCAATAACATGAGCTGCTACCAGGTAATCAAAAGGAGGATAGCAATGGTAAAGAAAGTTTTAATAAAAAAGAAGCATCTTCTGCGGACCTTTGTAAAAAGAAATAAGGAAGAGACTAGTGAAATCCTTTGTGTGGAGCGTGGCATTGTATAGGGCAGAAACATGAACACTACGACGAAGTGAAGAGAAAGACTGTAGCGTGTGAAATGAACAGAGAGAATGAGAAATGAAGCTGTGTTGGAAAGAGTGGATGAAGAAAGAGGAAACAGAATTGGCTGGGTTACTGGCCGAGAAGAAACTGCCTACTGAAGGATGCACTGGAAGAAATGGTGAACAGGAGATGAGTTCGGGGCAGAAGAAGATATCAGATGATAGACGACATTAAAATATGTGGTTCATATGCAGAGAGTAAGAGATGACAGAAAACAGGTAAGATTGGAGAATGCTGGGTTTGCAATGCAAGATCTGGCATTTGGCAGAACATTATGTATGTATGTATGCACGTATGTATGTATGTATGTATGTATGTATGTATGTATGTATGTATGTATGTATGTATGTATGTATGTATGTACGTACGTATTACTCATAATTTTTTACATTAAGAACAATAAAATAATGTGTTTCGGGTGCAAACCTGTTGCTAGGAAGCGTAATGAGAGCAACAATGTTTCCTGTATACTAATGGGACCCTTCATATTTGTATCATTTTTGCCAATTGCAAATCCGATCAAAATTATTATTTCTTCTATTTCTGATGATGACAGCATAAAAAAAAGTCTTAATTGAATTTAATCTTCCATCCATAAATCATTGAAAATGTACAGCTGTAAAAAAAAAAAAAGTGGCCGCACTCGTGAACAGCGAATATTTTCAAAGTCCACTTCGGGTCGCGGCGATGTTACACGATGCATGTGCTTGTACAAGCAGTTCCGGAACTATGAAAGTGTTCCATACCTGCGCCTCGTAGACCAGCGGTAGAGTGCTTGTTTAATGATTCGAAGGTCGTGGGTTCGGGCCTTCTTCAAGTTTTCATTTTATTTTTTAACCGTTTTTTAGCGATGTAAATGATATTCAAATTATCATTTATATCCAGTTATCGTTCTTTATGGATATCACGTTATTTATATTTTGTTATCGTTCTTTAGAGATATGAATAAAATTCAGGTCATCATTTGTATTCTGTTATCGTATTATAACGATATGAATAATAATTATTATTGTATCTCCAATGGGGTTAGTCCTATTTTTCATATGTATGTTAGGGCTATAGTTTTATACACAAAAAAGATAAGCATAAAGAGAAATGGAAAAGAAAATTAAATTAGCTTACGCGATGTAAACAAAACATAAACAATCCGTATATTAGGCATTGCGATTGCAAAACAAATATCAGGTATCAATTTGAAACATACAAAAACATTAACAACACACATACGTAACACTTCTATAACACAAATATGCAGCTTTTCGTACCATACATCATAAATTAATACACAATAATCACACAAACACAATCAAACTATAATTACGACATTGCGACGACATCAAGCATCCCATAACTGACTCACATATATAACAAATCAAGCATCCGTTACAACACATACACTCCAACATAGTAACCACACTTTTAAAAGTTACAAATTTGGCTCCAAGAAGAATAAATAGGACACTGTTACTAATTACTATTCTTCTACAATTTCTTAAATACATCTGTAATAAATCTGTGAAATTCCGATATGAATAATATCCACGTTTTTTATATTGTTATCTTTCTTTAGAGATTTAAATAATATTCAAGTTATCATTTACTGTATATTCTGTTTTCCTTCATTAGCATTATAAAACAATATTCAAGTTATTTATATTGTTATTGTTCTTTCGCAATATATTAATTAAACAAACCGATATTTATCATTTATATTCTGTTATCGTTCTTTAGTGATACTGTATAAATCATATTCAAGTTATTTATATTGTAATCGTTCTTTAGCGATATAAATAATATAAATTTAATATTAGGTTTGGAAAAATCCAGTTGTATAATACTGGTATTAGTTTTTCTTTTTGTATTATTACATTATACTATCTTGAACCACAATAAAATGAAAAGGAGTAACGAGGAATTGAACCTGAGACGTTGAAATCTAAATTCCGACGTTCGTCCGCTGAGCTACGAGAGCAAAAGTGTGCAAAGATTTTCGGAAAAATTGGCCCAATCACACTCTAAGATTTTCTGATTCGTAGAAGCTAGTCCAGGATGCGGGGGGCAAAGGCTAATTGAGATTTCCCGGTCTCTGACCTGGTAAAATATCCTGATAGAATTAATATTTAACCCTTCCCGTGACTATCGGTGAAGTCCGGAGGGCCCAATTAGTCAAATCCACTCTCCTCATCTCCACGCTTGGTCCCCCTGGAATTTAATAAGATGCGAAAGAGATAGTGGTGTGCGGAAAGCAACGGGATGTTACCGCATTTAGGCCTATCCTTCCCAAGAAAACTGCAAACATGAACAAAGGAAGCTTTTAATAGGAGAAGAAGGATCTTCTGCGGACCTCTGGAAAAAGAACTAAGGAAGAGACTAGTGAAGTGCTTTGTGTGGAGTGTGGCATTGTATGGGGAAAGAACATGGACATTACGACGAAATGAAGAGAAAAGAATTGAAGCATTTGAAATGTGGATGTGGAGAAGAACGGTGCGTGTGAAGTGGACAGAGAGAATAAGAAATAAAATTGTGTTGAAAAAGTGAGTGAAGAAAGAATGATGCTGAAACTGATTAGAAAGAGAAAAAGGAATTGGTTGGGTCTCTGGTTGAAGAGAATAATAGACGACATTAGGATACGTGAATCATATGCGGAGACTAAGAGGAAGGCAGAAAATAGGAAAGATTGGAGATTGCTGGATTTGCAATGAAAGACCTGCCCATGGAAAGAACATTTAAGTGTGTATGTTCAGAATGTCTCGAATATCGTGTCTAAGAACAGTGGCTATTTGCAAAGACTAGTCAATTTCATGCCCACTCGACTGCAAGATGATCGAGATAAGGGGAAGATAGACTAAATATTGAATTGTGGCTTTTTGTTTTGTTTTTTGAACGCTTAATTGTTTGAATGTTTTAAGGCCGACGCCAGTAAATTTGTTTTGTTTATGCCACGAAAGATATTTTTATTGAGAATAAAATCTTTTTTCTTTCCATTTGCAGCCACAATATCATAATGATAAAGTCATGGCATAATATATTAATGAACCTGATGTTAATTACTAAAATAGTGATAAAAGAGAAAGGAGCCATTATGTCTAGTTTGTCTCTCTCAAAAACAGAAAAAAGGACATAAAAAGCACGAGGTTGTAGTCGAACGCAGGACCTCATGAATAAGAGGCCTGAACGCTACCATTATGCTATCGAATAACACACAGTATTCTTCAATTATAACTGTAGATATCAGGCAACGTGGTCCTATAACATGTAACATCGCCTGTCTCCGAATTGTAGCGAAGATACCCGAAGGGAACTTTGTTTCAGGAGAGCGGCCACTTTTTCTTTTGACAGCGGTAATTGTAAACTACATGCGTGTTCCGGCGTGATATCCAAAGTTCTCTCAAGATAGTTCTATTTCTTTTCTGCCTTCCTCTCTTCAGAAGAATTGTAATAACTACAGCCGCTGCAATTCATTGTGCTTCTGACATGGTTGTAAAGGCACTGACAAGCCTAGTCTTCTCTAAACGCTCTTTCTCTCAACACTTTCTCTCACTCTAAACTGTCTGCACCATGTACACGGTCCGGAGAGTAACATTAGAATATAGAATTTACTTACTTACTTACTTACAAATGGCTTTTAAGGAACCCGAAGGTTCATTGCCGCCCTCACATAAGCCCGCCATCGGTCCCTATCCTGTGCAAGATTAAGCCAGTCTCTATCATCATACCCCACCTCCCTCAAATCCATTTTAATATTATCCTCCCATCTACGTCTCGGCCTCCCTAAAGGTCTTTTTCCCTCCGGTCTCCCAACTAACACTCTATATGCATTTCTGGATTCGCCCATACGTGCTACATGCCCTGCCCATCTCAAACGTCTGGATTTCAAGTTCCTAATTATGTCAGGTGAAGAATACAATGCGTGCAGTTCTGTGTTGTGTAACTTTCTCCATTCTCCTGTAACTTCATCCCGCTTAGCCCCAAATATTTTCCTAAGCACCTTATTCTCAAACACCCTTAACCTATGTTCCTCTCTCAGAGTGAGAGTCCAAGTTTCACAACCATACAGAACAACCGGTAATATAACTGTTTTATAAATTCTAACTTTCAGATTTTTGGACAGCAGACTGGATGATAAGAGCTTCTCAACCGAATAATAACACGCATTTCCCATATTTATTCTGCGTTTAATTTCCTCCCGAGTGTCATTTACATTTGTTACTGTTGCTCCAAGATATTTGAATTTTTCCACCTCTTCGAAGGATAAATCTCCAATATTTATATTTCCATTTCGTACAATATTCCCGTCACGAGACATAATCATATACTTTGTCTTTTCGGGATTTACTTCCAAACCGATCGCTTTACTTGCTTCAAGTAAAATTTCCGTGTTTTCCCTAACCGTTTGTGTATTTTCTCCTAACATATTCACGTCATCTGCATAGACAAGAAGCTGATGTAGCCCGTTCAATTCCAAACCCTGCCTGTTATCCTGAACTTTCCTAATGGCATATTCTAAAGCGAAGTTAAAAAGTAAAGGTGATAGTGCATCTCCCTGCTTTAGCCCGCAGTGAATTGGAAAAGGATCAGATAGAAACTGACCTATACGGACTCTGCTGTATGTTTCACTGAGACACATTTTAATTAATCGAACTAGTTTCTTGGGAATACCAAATTCAATAAGAATATCATATAATACTTCCCTCTTAACCGAGTCATATGCCTTTTTGAAATCTATGAATAACTGATGTACTGTACCCTTATACTCCCATTTTTTCTCCATTATCTGCCGAATACAAAAAATCTGATCAATAGTCGATCTATTACGCCGAAAACCGCACTGATGATCCCCAATAATTTCATCTACGTACGGAGTTAATCTCCTCAAAAGAATATTGGACAAAATTTTGTACGACGTCAACAAAAGTGATATTCCTCGAAAGTTACCACAGTTGGTTTTGTCCCCCTTTTTAAAAATAGGTACAATTATGGACTCCTTCCATTGTTCTGGTACAATTTCCTTTTCCCAAATAGCAAGTACAAGTTTATAAATTTCGCTATATAATGCACTTCCACCCTCTTGTATTAATTCTGCTGGAATTTGATCGATACCTGGAGACTTGTACTTTTTCAGATTTTCTATCGCAATTTCGACTTCTGAAATCGTGGGTTCGGGTATAAATGGCTCAGCAGTTTGTATTTCAATATCATCCCGATCATTTCTATTTGGCCTATGTACATTTAGTAGTTGCGCAAAATAGTTTTTCCATCTGTTTAGGATTGATGAAGAGTCTGCAAGCAAGTCACCATTCTCATCCTTGATCACGTTTACCCTTGACTGATATCCGTTCTTAAATTCCTTTATACCCTTATATAAATCTCGAATGTTTTTATTCTTACTATTTGTTTCTACCTCATTCAGTTTTTCCTTCAAGTAACCTCTCTTTTTATTCCTAAGTGTACGACTTGCTTCCCGTCTTTCATTGAAATAATTATCTCTATTCTCCTCAACTGGATCCTGTAAGAATTTCAATTTTGCCTGTTTCCTTCTTTCTACTACCATGCAACAATCTTCATCAAACCACGGTTTCTTTTTCTTAGTTTCATAATAACCTATGCTCTGCTCAGCTGCAATTTTGATACTATCTCTGATATTTTCCCACACGCTATTAACATCTAATTCTTTCTCAACTTCGTCGGAACTTTCTAAAGTGGCAAACCTATTCGAAATTTCGACCTGATAATTTTGCTTAGCTTCCTCGTCCTTTAATTTCAAAATATTGAATTTAGTAATATTAACTTGTTGCTCTACTCGCTTGGCTACTGATAATCTTTCTCTTAATTCTCCAATCACCAAATAATGGTCAGAATTACAGTCTGCACCTCTGAAAGTTCGAATATCTACTATACTAGTATGTCTCCGTTTATCTATCAAGATGTGATCTATTTGGTTGTGTGTCAATCCATCTGGAGAAGTCCAAGTATATTTATGTATATCCTTATGGGGGAATGTTGTACTTTTGACAATTAAATTTTTCGATGTGGCAAAGTTGACTAATCTAACTCCATTGTCACTACTAATTGCGTGTAGGCTCTCTTTTCCAATAGTTGGTCTAAAAATATCCTCCCGTCCTACTTTAGCGTTGAAATCCCCCAATAAAATTTTCATATGATATCTAGGGAACTGATCAAAAGTATGTTCCAATTCCTCATAGAAGCTATCCTTTAGATAGTCGTCTTTCTCTTCTGTAGGGGCGTGAGCATTTATAACTATGATGTCGCACCATCTGCCCTTAAGTACTAAATACGATAACCTGTCACTGATAAATTCGACCTTTTTTACTGCTGAGTTTATTCTTTTATGTACAAAGAATCCTGTTCCTAATTGGTGATTATTGTTTCCTTCCCCATAATACAACAAGTAATCTCCTATTTGTGATATGCCATTCCCATCTAACCTAACCTCTTGTACTCCCACAAAGTCTATTCTATATCTAGCTAGTTCTTTTGCTACTAATGTTACCCCTCCTGTTCTATAAAGACTAGTTACGTTCCAAGTGCCAAATCTCAAAACCTTATTCCTTTGCTGTGGTCGTGCCAGAGAATCAGTCCTATTCCGAGGCTTACTGTAGGAATTCGTAACAAGCTGTTTTTTACGGTGATGGGTTGTTAGCCCTTCGCCCAACCCCCAAGCTGGAGGACCACCCCTTATCGGCTGTCCACGACTGCTTATTCAATATATTCGCAGCTACCCTCCATATCTGGAGGCCGTCTCCTCTATCCGCAACCTGAGGACGCGCCATGCCGTGGTGATAGGGACCCACCATACATGGAGAATATAGAATTATATAATTTTAATGAGAACTCTCTAATAATAATAATAATAATAATAATAATAATAATAATAATAATAATAATAATAATAATAATAATAACAATAATAATAATTTATTTTAGCTTGCAGAGTTAAAGCCGTAAGGCCTTCTCTTGCACTCAGCCAGAGAAAAGTATACATATAATATGTACAAACTCACAAGCTACAAAGGATACAACAATTTGATTTCGATAAAAGTTACGTGTATACAAGAGTTACTTATGAATTGAACAGTAAAATACTATGAACTATTAATTAAACAAAGAAATACAAACTGTGTAGCAGAATTAAACTAAAATATATAGAATGTTAATATATTTCAAATAATATTAGACAATAGGAAGAGATTATTAGGAGACAATTTTGAAAATACAGCGCTTTCAGAATGCATGTACAAAGAAATAAGTTACCATACAGTCAGTGACCAATTAAGTCAGTATAATTAGAGTTAATTGCTAAGAAGGTTAATCTTTAAGCTATTTTTAAAAATGTTTATTGTCCTGCAGCCCCTAATACTTTGTGACAAGGAATTCCATCGTCGCGAGGTGGATACTGTAAAAGATGATGAATAACAAGATGTTCTAGTACGAGGTATACTTAGCGTGCCACAGATAAGTGATCTGGTATTTACGTCGTGGTTAGAGTATAGATAATAGAAACGAGACGAAAAGTAATTTGGTGTTGAGGTGTGCAGAATTCGAAAGAGTAAAGACAAAGAGTGTAAAGTCCTACGTTCTTTGAGTCGGAGCCACGAAAGACTTGCGAAGGACGGTGATACGTGATCATATCGTCGGATGTTGCACACGTATCTAAAGCACATATTCTGAACTCGCTGTAACTTAACTGACAGTTCAGAATTTAGATCACTTAACAGAACGTCACAATAATCGAAGTGCTGCCATACTTAGGTTTGTACTAGGGCGAGTTTTAGTTGCTGGTGCAACTGGAAGAATACTGTTATTAAGAGAGTTAAATAAACGTTTATGTCCAATAATTATAGCTTGAGTCCTACTCGGATTAAGTGCGAGTCCGAAATTGGCCGCCCAAGTGGAATGTCACAATTCAACTTATAAATTGATTCATTGATCGTATTGGAGTCTGGAGTGTATGTAAAATTGTAGGTCGTCGGCATAGAGATGATATCGACTGTAAATTCTTTGATACGTCATTAATGTAGATAGAGAAGAGAAGTGATCCTAATACAGAGCCCTGCGGAACTCCCGCCATTGTGCATCGCCATGGGGAGAACTGATTATCAAGTGAAACACACTGTTGGCGGTCACGTAGGTAGGAGTCTATCCAGCTCAAGGTACTGTCTGACAGGTGCAGTCTTCATCTTTGCAAGAAGCAGGTCGATATCAACAAAACTAAAGGTATTGCTGAAATCGAGAAGAGTTAGTGCCGTTACTTCACCCCTATCCATAGCATCACGGATGTCCTCAGTCACTTTAAGTAGAGCTGTAGTAGTGCTGTGTCCGGGCCTAAATCCCGATTGATAGTCATCAAGGGTCTAATGGGATTAGAGAAACTATATTCTGTCATCGAGTAAACACCCTGTTAGATAACTTTCCTGATACTTTAGACCTTCTGTAACTCTAAACTGTCGCCATGTAAACGTAGCATAATCGTTGTATTATTTGTCGATATCGCTTTTCGAACGGCACGAGTGCTGCCGTACTAAGTGAAACCTGTTTCCAGGTGTACACCTTTAGGTAGCTTCCTTAAATGTAACAATATGATTAGGTCATTCGGAAACCTGGTGTGCCATTGTGTTCCTCTATTGGGAAGAAAAAACTTACCACAATTTAAACGTTTCTGTTCAATGCATCCCTAACCATTCAAATATAGATATAAATAAATGGAGTTGAACTAACATAAAATAAGCAAAGAAACAAGGTATTTAAATCATCAACTGCACTTGGTAGGCCTACCCTCTCTATATAAATTACGGAAGAATATGTAGATTTCTTACTATACTTATTGCCTAATTTATTTTTAATTTATTGTTGTTTTAATCATGTAACTGCTCTGCAATCGCTATTAGGGTTAGATAATCAAGTTGAACACTTAGGTAAAGCTAATAGGCCTATTAATATAAAGCACTAAGGCTGTATTTCAATTTTCAGATCATCTCCAGTCACGATCCTGTACTGCCAGCCAAAGTTACACAATACAAGTACCTCTGGCTACAGTTGAGCAAACTGACACAAGATGTCGGCCAATCAATGAGCCTCACTTACGGAGGATTCATTATGTTCTGTTTCTTAGCAGAGACTCTTGCAGGATATGGGTTCCTTTCAAATATTGCAAATAATTTTACGATGTTCAACGTTGTATTAGGCATATCAATGTCATATTATGCGCTAGTTGTACATTTCGTGTGTTCATTTGCACACTGGACAACGGAAGAAGTAAGTACTTGTTCAATAGATATTAACAATTGCTTTTACTTATTTATTTATATAGAAATTAATTTTACTTAATATGTACAGGTTGGAAAGGAATTCAAAGATCGTATAGAAAAATTCTTAAAGAAATTGGAAACGAGACAAACTCCTACCTCATGCGAGGTAAGTATCATAATCAATATTACTCATTATCTTTACCATGAACTTCAGGAAATTTTAGTTAAATAGTTTTCCACTCCTTTCTACACAGGTCCTAAGGACAATGTGCAGTTGAAGTTGTTGAATCATAACAATTTCTTAAATACATCTGTAATAAATCTGGTGAAATTCCGATATGAATAATATTCACGTTTTTTATATTGTTATCGTTCTTTAGCGATATAAATAATATTCAAGTTATCATTTATATTCTGTTTTCTTTCATTAGCATTATAAAACAATATTCAAGTTATTTACATTGTTATTGTTCTTTCGCAATGTAAATAATCTGTATTTTATGTAAGTAATTATTATAACACAAATAACCATCTTTCTTTGTGAAATAGGTTATTTTATTTAGATAATTAAATACGTATTATATATACCTTATATTAATTAAACAAACAGATATTTATCATTTATATTGTGTTATCGTTCTTTAGTGATACTGTATAAATAATAATCAAGTTATTTATATTGTAATAGTTCTTTAGTGATATAAATAACATAAATTTAATATTAGGTTTGGAAAAATGCAGTTGCATAATACTGGTATTAGTTTTTCTTTTTGTATTATTACATTATATTATCCTGAACCACAATAAAATAAAAATGAGTAACGAGAAATTGAACCTGACACGTTGACATCTAAATTCCGACGTTCGTCCTCTGAGCTACGAGGGCAAAAGTGTGGAAAGATTTTCGGAAAAATTGGCCCAATCACACTCTAAGATTTTCTGATTCGTAGAAGCTAGTCCAGGATGCGGGGGGCAAAGGCTAATTGAGATTTCCCGGTCTCTGATCGGGTCAATCATCTTGATAGAATTAATATTTAACCCTTCCCGTGACTTTGGGTAAAGTCCGGAGGGCCCAATTAGTCAAATCCACTCTCCTCATCTCCACGCTTGGGCCCCCTGGAATTTAATAAGATGCGAAAGAGATAGTGGTGTGAGGAAAGCAACGGGATGTTACCGCATTTAGGCCTATTCTTCCCAAGAAAAGCTGCAAACATGAACAAAGGAAGCTTTTAATAGAAGAAGAAGGATCTTCTGCGGACCTCTGGAAAAAGAACTAAGGAAGAGACTAGTGAAGTGCTTTGTGTGGAGTGTGGCATTGTATGGGGAAGGAACATGGACATTACGACGAAATGAAGAGAAACGAATTGAAGCATTTGAAATGTGGATGTGGAGAAGAACGGTGCGTGTGAAGTGGACAGAGAGAATAAGAAATAAAATTGTGTTTGAAAAAGTGAGTGAAGAAATAATGATGCTGATACTGATTAGAAAGAGAAAAAGGAATTGGTTGGGTCTCTGGTTGAAAAGAACAATAGACATTAGGATATGTGGATCATATGCGGAGACTAAGAGGAAGGCAGAAAATAGGAAAGATTGGAGATTGCTGGGTTTGTAATGAAAGACCTGCCCATGGACAGAACACTTATGTATGTATGTTCAGAATGCCTGGAATATCGTGTCTAAGAACAGTCGCTATTTGCAAAGACTAGTCAATTTCATGCCCACTCGACTGCAAGATGATCGAGATAAGGGGAAGATAGACTAAATATTGAATTGTGGCTTTTTGTTTTGTTTTTTGAACGCTTAATTGTTTGAATGTTTTAAGGCCGACGCCAGTAAATTTGTTTTGTTTATGCCACGAAAGATATTTTTATTGAGAATAAAATCTTTTTTCTTTCCATTTGCAGCCACAATATCATAATGATAAAGTCATGGCATAATATATTAATGAACCTGATGTTAATTACTAAAATAATCGTAAAAGAGAAAGGAGCCATTATATATAGTTTGTCTCTCTCAATAACAGAACAAAAAAGAACATAAAAAGCACGAGGTTGTAGTCGAACGCAGGACCTCATGAATAAGAGGCCTGAACGCTATCATTACGCTATCGAATAACACACAGAATACTTCAATTATAACTGTAGATATCAGGCAACGTGGTCCAACAACATGTAACATCGCCTGTCTCCGAATTGTAGCGAAGATACCCGAAGGGAACTTTGTTTCAGGAGAGCGGCCACTTTTTCTTTTGACAGCTGTACACTATTTGGGGAGTTACAATAGACAACGGAATGCAATTACGGCAACCAGTTAGGCCCTATAACTAGGGAGCGGAGTTTTATGTGCTTTTATATGCTGAATTTCTAAAAAATATTTCCCATAATAAAAAGATTGTTTAAATACGGAAAAATAGTAAACTTATTTTGAAAAAAATGATACTAGGTTCAGACCAATCACACATAAGTATCAGTGGCTAATAGTTGTCCGATAATTGCAGAGGTAAACAAACTTCTCCATCACCAATGCATGCTGATTATCTCTGAACTTGTACTGTGAAAACGGTCCTTCCATACCACAGGACGTAAGACGTGAAAACTTAAAGAGAGTAATGTAACAAGCAAACACACTCGAGCACAACCTCCAATACTTGAGCAAATGGAGGAAATATAAAATTCACTGTTTCTCTCGAACATATTCTAAAATTTGTCCAAAGATGTTTTTAAATTTATTTGCATATTGCTGAAGACGCGATGGTAAATCCGATTTGATTTTCGGCATTTTAAGAGGCTAATAGACACACAGCTTATCGTAAATGTTTCTAACTACTGACAATGCCGGAGAAATGCTCCCTATAGCGACGTCACTATTCTGTTTAAGATTTATAAGGCTAGTTAAGGTTTACTGATAGAAAAGATCCGCCCTTCTGTAATGCAATACACATACCATGTACGTTGTGAACGATGACATACGTTATTGAGTAATTCGCTTGAGTATTCCTTCACTTTGATGGGGATGGACAACAGACCTGATCTATGTTTAACATTTAAGTAGTTGCGTGGGAATCATGTTGACCCTCAGTGTTATATGTTGGTTTGTATTATTTTTACGCTGTTGCCTACATTGTCCAGTTTTTCAAACCTGAAAGGGTGTCGACAATACGACTACATGATAACTTCAGTTTATCACTGTCATTTGATTCGTTAATTTAAATTTTCTAGGATGAGGGTTTCTGTTGACCCCCCACGCGACTACTAATGTCATAGGCTAAACAGACAGCGTAAAAAAAGTCATTCGGATGTGAAGGTAACTACAACGCGAGTAGCTGTTTGTCTCGTCAGAGGGTTGTTGTTTACGTAACCACAGTAGGCATACTAGAAACGCGTGCAGGTAAGAACTGTTTTCGAATCGATGATTCAGAAGGTGCCTGATATTTTGTGTACTTTTCTATAAAAATTTTAAAGTGAGGATTGTCCAACGTTTTGAATGGAATATTGCAACTTATCATCATTCGACAAAAATCCTGGCAAAAGTCATACATCATATTTGAGGCGGAATTTGAACTTAAACCCTTATTTTCTTCTAACATAGAGCAACATTTTTCATGTATTTCTGTGTATTACATTGATGTTCTATCGATTGTTTTGTTATCTTTTTTAATGCATACATACATAACCGACATTTAATTGTTTCACCAGTATCACTACTAAAAATGTGGACACCATATTCTTGCATTAAAGAATACACCCTATGTTTTTTTAACATGTCTTCGGCATTATGATCACTTCACTGAACACAAATGGAGAATATGTTTATGCATCTCAATGTTCTCTGTTCACGTACGGACGAGGACTAACTGAGAACGCAGAGTGGCAGTTGTTTTCGGTGTTCGCGAGGTGCTCTCTACGGACGGTACCGTGTTGTAGCTACCTTGGGAAGCGTGCACACCTCATGCCATAGTCTATGCGTACAGTACTAGTAAACCGTAAACATGACTTTTATTTGACTTTTTTTCCGCTGTCTAGTCATAAATTAGTCCACAAGTAGTATAGTGTTATTTTTGTGATTCTGTATGCGAAATCTCTTACTCTAGAAGATTACGCCAAGTAATGTTGCATATGAGCTAGCAGATTTATATAGAAACAGGATATTTTATATTTTAATTCGTGTTTTCAATTGGGGGTCACTCTAAACCACACGCGACTATTAATGTTACAAATCAGTCCACAAGTATTACAGTGTTACTTCTGTGGTGTGTATAGATGCAAATTATTACTTAACATTCTGGCAAGTAATGACCCATATGAGCTAGAAACTTTACGTGGAACTATGAATTTTATATTTTAATTATTCGTATTTTTGTTTGGTCACTTTGACCCCACGCGAGTATCAATGTCACAAAATAGTTCGCGAGTACTTCAGTGTTAAACTTGAGCTCTTATCGGTTGTGTATTTCAAACGAAGCCGGATGAAGCCAACTTCAGCAACAATAAGCATTCCTAGAAATATGTTGCAAGACCTCTCGTTTTTGTTCATATTAATTTACTCTTAAATAACATTCACAATATGCTGCAGCAGTTCGCATAACTTGTGGCATTACTATTAGGGAAGTACAGCAAAGGTATTGGAAAATCAACAAAAATGGATCATGTATACACAACAAGGGAGTAGGAACTCTTTTAAGAAGATAACGTACGTCTAGCCGATAAAATTTATTAAAAAAATACTTCTTCTCGAAGTTAATTCGAATAAAAACCTCCAAGATTTGTGTGTTTATAATATATTTCCTGAAAATGCGTATTTATATAATTTATTTCTGGGAATAGACCAATGTATTCTTATGTGAAATAAAATTAAGCTTTTACGCTTGAAACTTCCCTTTCGGAGTGGTTAATACGTTTATAATGGATTTGCAAGAGATATGTACAGTAGTGGCAAAAAAAAAAAAAACCGGACCGACCCTTGTAGCTGATTTCAGAGCATTGTTCACTCCAGAGCACGATAGACTGGTAACTAAAACTTTCGTGGTTCGAATCCTGCTTAGGAAGGAAACTTTTTTTTGTACCTTATTCAAATTTATTCCCAATACTTTTCTATTGCTGGTAAAATTCATGTTCTGGGAATAATAAGTTAATTAAGTAGTAAAATATCACTGCAATCGAAAAGTATTGAGAATAAATTTGAATAAGGAACAAAAAAAAGTTTCCTTTCCAGGCAGGATTCGAACCACGAAAGTCTTAGTTACCAGTCTATCGTGCTCTGGAGTGAACAAGGCTTTGAAATCAGCTACAAGGGTCGGTCCGGTTTTTTTGCCACTACTGTATATACCTAATTCGTTTGTGGCCATATGTGTTTTTAAATGAAATAAAATTCCGTTTTTATGCTTGGAACTTCACATTCGGAATTTCGAACTTTGTTAATTTTGCTTTATCACGTGCGAAATATAATTACTTAGGAATCCGATCCCTAGTTATAACGTCTGGTGGGGGATAATCGTGATAATCACATGATGCCTCCTTTCTGGTTGGATGATCGTTCATCTCTATCGAAGCATGTGGACGTAGGCCAGCATTCTGGCTTTTAATGGGGTGTTGCGCCGCGGATTTATTTATATTTTTAGCATTGTAACCTACCTAGGTTCTTTCTATTGGTTTTATAATGATAACTTAAGCAACTATTTAACATATTCTTTACTTGGTTATTTAACGACCCTGTTAATTAGCGTCGATGGAATTGGTGATAACGAGATGGTATTTTGTGAGATGAGGCCGAAGATTCGACAAAGATTACTTGACATTCGTCTTATGGTTGGGAAAAACCTCGCAAAGAACCCAACCATGTAATCAGCCTAATCGAGTATCGAACCACGTCCGGGCGCAACTCCGGATCGGCAGGCAAACGCGATACAGTCTGAGCTACGCCTGTAGCTTTTTTTTTTAGGAAATTCTGATATATTTTATACTTTACAAGAAATGGTAAATAATTCGATTAATTAAATTATTTAGTTACTACTGAAGCAAGCATTTTGCATAATTTAATTTTGTGAAATTCGTTTACAGGTAAAAAACTTTTTGGATATAATTTCTTCAAATCCTCCCACAATAAACTTCTGTGGGTATGTGGATATCAACAGAAAATTTGAAGCATCGGTAAGCACACATCTTCTGTAGATTCTATACACATTAATATATTAGTCTACTACTTTAATATTTTCTTGCGAAAGGGTAAGAATTTTTCGACCAATATTGGAACCAGGTATCTCAGATTGTTTGAAGATTCCATCCTGAGGGGTTTATCACCCACGATCTGAAATGGCCGTCTTCACTGTTCCGTCTTTTATGCTTAGCAAGCTAAAAGACTGAACCAACATAATGTGCTCAATAGGGGAAACTTGACTAATTCCGCAGTAGGGTAATTCCGCAGTACGGGCAATTCCGCAGTAGTGTATGTATGATTTTACTGCGCTTTACAATAGCGTGAACGTAAGTTTTGAGAGGTTGTCAACAGGAGGCATGTCCTCTGCAGTGCCATAGAAAAAATCAAGGATATTGGTCGACACCTCTGTCGGCAATACAGTGAAACATCGAAAGTTGGCTGTTTTTCGTGTTTTGCTACACAGCTGTGAAGAAAGTGAGCATTGTTACATAATAAATTGTTCCTTTTATGTTACTTTCATAATGTATGTCATAATTATTTACTACTGCGGAATTAGTCAAGTCCTATAGCGGATTTATCCTCACTGTTGCGGAATTACCTGAGTTGTTCTTTTTCAACTGTAATGTAAGTACAACTAAATATATTTGCATTTTAATAGGTCTCTTTATCTCATTTGGTAATGAAAGGTTTCGTCCATGTCTACATACCTTGATAATATTTTTCAATAAACATTTTGATAAAAATATGATAGATTTACTTCTTGATATTGCGGAATTAGCCGAGTCTCCCCTCTAGTAATCTGTGAAAAGCTCCGAAAAGTCAGAGAACCCTACTTTGAACACAAACTTAAATAACCGAAATATTTTTCAAAATTCAATCCTTTTGACAACTACTTTCATCGCACAGTTAAATAACCGAAATATTTTCTTCAAAATTCAATCCTTTTCACAACTATATTTTCAATGCTCAGTTAAATAACCGAAATATTTTTCAAAATTCAATCCTTTTGACAACTACTTTCAATCACAGTTAAACAATAAAAAGAGTTTTCAGAATTCTATCCTTTTGTCAACTAATTTCAATGCACAGTTAAATAACCGAAATATTTTTCAAAATGCAATCCTTTTGACAACTACTTTAAATGCATAGTTAAATAACCGAAATATTTTTCAAAATGCAATCCTTTTCACAACTGCTTTCAATCATAGTTAAATAACCGAAATATTTTTCAAAATTCAATCCTTTTGACAACTACTTTCAATCACAGTTAAATAACCGAAATATTTTTCAAAATTCAATCCTTTTGACAACTACGTTCAATCACAGTTAAATAACCGAAATATTTTTCAAAATTCAATCCTTTTGACAACTACTTTCAATCACAGTTAAATAACCGACATATTTTTCAAAATTAAATCCTTTTGACAACTACTTTCAATGCACAGTTAAATAACCGAAATATTTTTCAAAATTCAATGCACAGTTAAATAACCGAAATACTTTTCAAAATTCTATCCTTTTGACAACTAATTTCAACGCACGGTTAAATAACAGAAATATTTTTCAAAATTCAATCCTTTTCACAACTATTTTCAACGCACAGTTAAATAACCGGAATACTTTTCAAAATTCTATCCTTTTGACAACTACTTTCAACGCACAGTTAAATAACCGAAATACTTTTCAAAATTCTATCCTTTTGACAACTACTTTCAACGCACGGTCAAATAACAGAAATATTGTTCAAAATTCTATCCTTTTGACAACTACTTTCAACGCACGGTTAAATAACAGAAATATTTTTCAAAATTCTATCCTTCTGTCAACTAATTTCAACGCACAGTTACATAACCGAAATATGTTTCAAAATGCAATCCTTTTAGCAATTTAAAAGTCTCTTAAATCTTCATTTCACATTTCTTGAAGTTACCAGCACAATTGACGGTTGGATATGTATCTACTGGCTACAGGAAGACATATTAAAAGCTAAGAAACAAGTATGAAGAATGTATTCATAGATAGACTATGAAATGATGGAGAATTTATTGTCGTTTTAAGGGGAAAATGGGAGAATCACAAAAGTCTTTCCAAGTACATTAAGTTCACTTCAAGTGGTCAGGTTTCGGAGTCTCTGGTGTGGAACATCGGCGCTGCAGTAACAATGGATTTACTGAAATTTGTTATTAAAATAATAAACATGTGTGCTTCTTTTTCTAGTTACTCTCCCAGCTAGCGACTTACATGGTGGTCCTGCTCCAGTTTGATTTGAGTTCTGCAGCTGACAGGGCTAATGAAATTTCCAAGAAGTAAACGTTCTGTATTTGTGTAGTTGATAATAAATCAATACAGTTATTTTCGTGATGTAATAAATGTAAAATGATGTGTGGCTGTCGATTATACATTGCTTACGCACATGATATCATGCATGCACTGTGTATTACTAACATCTTGGTCACTTGGAAATGAAGATCAACAAATTGTATAGAGGCCTTACTATGGCAACGCGACCTACCTGGGGATTAAACTCTGACATTCTGAAAGTAATTTATCGGGGTGTGGTTCAACCGGTCGTATTATACTGTGCACGCACCTTTGAAGGAATTTTCCACAAGCAATGGGCGCAACGTAAACTTCGTCAGATTCAAAGAGGCTCCATGCTGCGCATCTCCCGTGCTTACCGTACGATTTCTACTGAAGCCGCTCAAGTTATAGCTGGAATTGAACCGCTACATCTGTCAGGAATCCGCAGAGTAGCTGTAACTAATATTCAGAAATCCCCAGGAAATCCAGAAGAGTTCCAGGACCTTCAAACAGAAAAACTAGAGTCTTTGTCAGCCGCTGGTCACCCAGCAGTCTTTACCTACTGTGTCAACACCACACAGTGTATGCTACGACATGAGTGTTTCATTTTCACAGATGGTTCTCGTATGTTTATATCAACGAGAATGAGGTGGCCGTCGGCAGTGCTTTCGTCTGTTTCGAAAGGGAAGAAGAAACCCATTATCAACAGTTTAAACTTAACAAGTGTTGTACAGTTTTCCAAGCTGAAATACTTGCAGTTGATAAAGCTGTTGAGTGGTGTATCAGCAAAGACTACAGTGCACTTATTTTCAGTGATTCGCAGGCAACTTTGAACTGTATTAGGGACAAATATAATATGCGTATGATTGGCGTAAATGTCAGACGTAATATTGCAAACTCCAGCAAACATATTTGTTTAAACTGGGTTCCAGGGCACTCGGGCATATTAGGGAATGAAAGGGCAGACCAGCTAGCCAAGCTTGCTTGTTCCATGCATGTCGTAGACAATTACAATAAAATTCCTGTCAGTTTCATAAAACATAAATTAAGGGAACTCATGTTAGCACGCTGGGATGTACAACGGCAAGGAAGTAATAACGGCTCTCTAACTAGGGACTTATTCTTTCCTACAATAACCTCTAGGTTAAACTGTAAACACATGATACCCAATTTCGTGCTTACGCAATTCATTTCAGGCCATGGAAAATTTAAAACGTATTTTAAACGGTTCAAAATCAATAATGTAAATGAATCCATAAGCAAATGCGAGGAAAGCGACCAGACTGTTCATCACCTCCTATTTGATTGCCCAATTTTCGAAAGAACTCGCCTGTTATTACTGTCACATGTCATCTCATGTTCTGGCAATTTGAAAAACCCCTGTGTTTTATGTTTAAAAAGAAATGCTGTTCAAGAGAATTTCAGATATTTATATCACATATTCAAAATTCACTATAAATAGGTAGTTTATGTGTTTCTGCCATAGCAAGAGAAGTTGTAGTTGAAGCAATTAGAAAGGGTATATGAATGTGTTAATTTTGTTTGTATATATTTTCAGGTTCTATTTTATCATTAATCTAACATGCAACAGAGCAAAATAGTGTGCAATAAAAGGAAATACTACTACTATTCATAATAATAGTAATAATCACAATAATAATAGCTATAATATCACTGTTTCATATCATATATGTTTTTATGTAATTTTCCTTTTTATTTGTCTTTTCTGTGTATTGTATATAATATGTCTATGTCTTATGTGTTGAACTTGCACTTGTATGTCATGTATATTTCATGTCATTTTTATGTCATATACGTCCTTAAAAGTAATATGTATATTTCTACGAAATGCTTACTTATTATTATTATTATTATTATTATTATTATTATTATTTAAGTAACAAGTTGTGTGTGATGTCCTGGGAAAGTACTGTATGTAATATGCCTGCATTTCATATATTGTGTATCTATTTCTATATATTATATTTATTTTATCTTATATCTTTATATTTGTATATTATAAATATGATTTTTATTGTCATACGCATTTAATGTAATATGTGTATCTTATGTCATAATTATGTATATATTTTATGTAACTATTTGTACAGGGCTATAATATGTATGATTTAATTACAGCCCTAATATACATTCGGGTAAAATAGGGTTTTATAAACTTGGAAATTCAATAATACTAACAACATGATGGAAAAGTAAACAAAATATTTACCAATTACAGTGTAATTATTCATAATGCAGTGTAGATTTTAAAGAATAGGAATTAACACAGGCCTGAAGTATTCAACTAGTAAATAATAAAAATATATTTATAATAGGCCTACTACAGTATTTGTGGACGGTAGGCCTAGGCCTAGTTTCCTCAACGTTTGTTAAAATGCACCTAACATAGCGTTAATTAACTGTAAGTTAAAAGTTTAAAATTCTGTTAAAAATATTGCGTTTCTTCAACTTTATTTTCGCATTTTAATATTCTGTATGTTAACTCTCTCTTAGGACCAGCGATTTTAGAGTTTAACCATAACCTACTGGGTGTTCATTTCAAAGTGTGTCATGACGTCACTGTTGTTGGGTCACCGATTTGAAGCGAGTTTCAACTTATATGTTAGAGAAGTTGCCTATTATTTAAGGCGTTCTTCAATCTGAACTTGAGAACGTGTACGGTATAACTTGAATGTCGTAGCAACAGATGGCGGTCTGTACAGTCTGTGTGCTACCATAACCTCTTTCGAACTGTGTTTTGCGCCGGCAAGTCGTACGCAAGGTATTTGTTATCATCGGTTGCGTACGGTAACATTCCACAACACAAATCAAATGCTCCGTGTCCATGTTGACCGTCGAAGTTAATGTCAACAAATACGTAAGTAATGTCTTAACCCTCTCCCCATATCCCGACAGTACGTATTTCCAAACAGTTCACATTCCTGCCACTACCGGCGTTACCGTACATATCGGTACGTACTCTTCAGAATGAACGCCGTACTTGCTAGCCAACTTCTCTGCCTCTTAGATTATACACCTGAGCTGCGGAAGTGTAGGAAGATTGAATTCTCTAGGCTCATCAGCTAGCCACATGACGGCATACAGCGAGCCAAGACACATTTTGAACTGAACACCCAGTATAACCAGGAACAGGCTTAATCTTGTTTTCTAAACTTCGACAATTGCGATTCTCGCTTGTTTCCGTTGTTTAATTCAGAGAGGATAGAAGTCTTTCTATTCTCTCAGGTTTGATTTCTGCTTTTGTATCACAGTAGCGTGAAGCGGCGTATTGGTATTGCTGTTTTGAAATGGAAAACACTGGAACAAAAAGAAATCGTGAGACTAATTTCTCTTCTTTCGAGAGAAGCCTTCTGCTGGAAATAATTTCGCAGTATAAACCAATTATTGAGAATAAACAAACAAACGGATCTACGTTGAAAGTTAAAAGCGAGGCTTGGCAGAAAATAGCCTACACCTTTTTATAAATTTCTGTTCTGTCAAATCACAGAAATCATTCGCTCTGTTTATGTATTCATGGATATCATTTTCTAAATAATCAAGATATGAAAGTTCAGTATCTAACACACTAGCCATATTGAGTACTTCTATACTAACAGAGAGTTAAATGATTGAACTGCATGAAATTGGGCAGTTAAATTAACATGGGTTTTAACAGCCTGTTAGTACTAACAGTAGTTGAAGAAATGCTTCAACTGTTAAGTTTACAGTTAAAATGCAATAAAATATTATAATTTAACTAAGGTTGAAGAAACCGGGCCCTAATCTTGGCAGAAAATAAATTGATGTACAGGGAAATAATATAGGATTAAATAAAATATTAAAAGCATACAATATCAAATATCAAAATTAAAACAATGGCTATAGAAGAGAAATACAGTGTTTATAAAATGTCGATTCATTTTGAGAAAAAAAAAATAGAACAAAAGATAATTCATTATTTCTAGTACGTCCATTGCAATGTACTTACATCAGTGAATTTCAACATAATCACACCGCATTTCAAATCATTGCTCCCAGCGTTCCTATGTTACACGAAACACTTTCCGCTGCATATATGTTATAATAATGTCGATAATACGCCAAATTCGATTTTTGAGGTCCTGAAGGTCTCTAATTTTGGATTTAATGAATCCCCAGAAAAAAAATCCAGCGGTATAAGGTCTGGTGACCGTGGGGTCCATAGTGGTAGTGAAGTTTTTCCAATTCACTGGCCTGGAAACATGTCATTCGAGTAGTCTCGAACGACAAATGCAAAATGGGGAGGTGTGCCATCCTGTTGTAACACATTTCAGCGTATTGTGAAGAAACAGATCATCTCCGGAGAAAATATTTACCACCCTCGATGCTAAGTCGGAATAGGGGTTCGCTTGCATGTCTTGACCTCATGGGGAATAGAGAATAAGAACAAAAGACTAGCTTGTTCCTCTTCGGCAAGACAGCTTAGAACATCAGCTGCTGAAGTTTATGATACTGACATAGGAATAATGCCAACTATTGAATCATATCCCTTTGTATGTTAGTTTCGGATATATGATATAATGTGTTTTGTTTGGCACCATTTTCATAGTAATCTGTGTGTTTTATGGTTGGATTTAATCATATATGAGGTGGTCGAAACCTACAAAGTAGAACTTGTTTTGTAACGAACGTCAAAATATCCATGAACTGGATATAAGGGCAAATTGTGATAGTATAGTGCATCTGTATGCATAATATTGCTAAATAAATCCATGTACGAGTATCTACCTATAAAACTAAAAACAAAAAAATATCAGCACCTACCACATTTTGTCCATATATGCAATGAGAAAACTATTCTAGATAACACAAAGATACATTTACTGACATATATTAAACAGAGAAGCTCTAAAACTATATAATATAATATTTTAAGATACGCAACAAATATAACAATATTAATTTAAAAAGCAAATTCGAATTTCTTCATAGAATTTCTTTTGTTAACATTATGCATTAGTCGTAGTGACATAAATAAACCGAAGTCTTAAAATACTTTATTTTGAACTCCATAAACAATTGAGGCGTGACTTAAAACTTTTTAGTTGCCATGGCTGCCTGGTGTCCGGAATTTATCTACCCTTGATTTTTGCAATAAGTAAAAATATACTTTATTTCTAAATAAAATTTGGAATTAACAAATGAAAAAAACATAAATATCAGAACAAACTTAAAACAAAACAAGTTATGAATGCGTGATTTACGAGTTTACATATTACAATCAATATCTGTAACCGTTTCAAGTGTAACATTTCTCCTTGTTTCTGATAAAATACTTTTTTTCTTTCGCTACCGAACTCTTCTATTGGAGCACTCTTTTCCACCGCTAGCTTTCTTTTGTTTTCGTATGTTCGCTGAACAACAGACCTGAACTAAATAGCGTTGGATGTCGTCAAGCTAAACTCCACACACACTATCTACCAAAAAGTAATTTGGCACTGTTTTTACGCCTTTAGAACCTCGTGGTATCACCTCTTGTTGCTAAAACAGCAGCCACCCTGTCACGTATGCTCTCCACTAATTTGTGTACGATATCCACTGGAATGCGTCTCCATTCCTCTTGTAACATGGTACTCAGTTGGACAGTAGAAGTTGGCCGCATCTCCCGAGACCTCAATCGCCGGTCCAATTCGTCCCAAAGCTGCTCAATGGGATTGAGGTCAGGTTTTGTGCAGGCCAGTCCAACCGGTGAATATTATTGTCTGCATACCAATGCATAGCAGCCGCCGATACATGGGGCCAACTTCCACTGTCCAACTGAGTGCCATGTTGCAAGAGCAATGGCGACGCATTCCAGTGGATATCCTACACAAACTAGTGGAGAGCAGACTGGCTCCTGTTATAACAACAAGAGGTGGTACCACGAGGTTCTAAAGGGACAAAAAACAGTGCCCAATTACGTTTTGGTAGATAGTGTATATCACCACTGTTGCAGGTTGCTTGGAGGCATCAGGTAACCAAACGCAGGATTCTACTCATAACTAATAATCAACTGCAGCGCTCAAATCACAGTCCCCAATAACAAATCAGTTGTGTACGTAAACATGTTTCTATGGCAATGCACGACCATCTAGAATGTACAGTACACTGTTTGACACGGAAATTGGTCGCTGTTCAGAGACTAAGTCCCAACTCAGAATAGTTCGGGAATCATCGTGCATGCTATGTTTACACGTTTGTGTTTTAAATAGAGAGATTCGAAGCCCGGTCTTTGTTACGAGAAGCAAGATCTCCATAACTACACCATAAAGGCTTCATAGGGAATATGTCGTTTCGTGACATACAGATACATCGCTTGATTTCATCCTCGAATCTCGATGCTTAATATTTCTCTGTGTGAATCTTGTGTTAAGGCGAACGACATTTAGACAAATTCATGCTACAGTAATGCGACCATTTTCCATGTCAAAGGCTATACTATCCGTCCGTTTAAATTAACCGGTATCGATTCCACGAACTAGCAAAGTGCGTTATATTCCTCCACGAATGTTTTATTTCCCTCAATGCCTCGCAAAATTGAAAGGAAATTCATGCACACATTTACTTAAAAAAATTACGGTAGAATAAAAATCCAAATGTCACAGTGAGTGACTGTACGCAATAGTGATGACTGGTGGTCACGAGATTTTATCTCTTGTATGTAAATTTTCTCAATTGATGATAAACGAAGTTCATTGTCACATGTTCACAACTCTACATGAAATTATCACATTGAATGCTGAATATGAAAGCAGATACTTGAGCTCTTGTTATTAATGTCTGCAAAGTTTCAAGAATAGCTAGAAAATTTACAGAGAAATTCGTTGTTAATGTTATTATATTGGATGTTTCTCAAGACCTTAACGAATTCACCATTCAATCGCTTCGACTGGTAGATGACAGGAGAAAACAATGGGATACGATGTGAGAATAACCATTTATAAGAAGGAATGCTTTCATTGACGCTTAGGACGGTAGTAAATTTGGATATGTAATCAATATAGCTGTTTATATTGTTGAGGGAGCATTTAGCCAGTCTAAGATAACAAAAGAAAGGAATACACACTCATTTCCTTTGGTTGTAAATATCTGCAGTTCCTTCTTCAAAAGGATTGTAATAGTTTATTAATGCAAGAAACACACTTGAACCACAGCGGGAGATAAAACTATTTAAAACGTTACAATATAGAAAATGCTAATACTTGAGTCACAGAAGGAGGGAGACATCTCGAAAACGCTAGCAGTTTAATGACAGTGAAATACAGAGATCTAAATATTCAATCAACTACTAATAATTTTCGTCTTCTGCTGAACTGCAGTTGACCACGACGCTCCAGAATACTAATGGTTTCTTCCACAATTATACAGGATCCGGAAGAATTTATTTTTATTTTATTGGGTTATTTTACGCCGCTGTATCAACATCTAGGTTATTTAGCGTCTGAATGATATGAAGGTGATAATGCGGGTGAAATGAGTCCGGGGTCCAGCACCGAAAGTTACCCAGCATTTGCTGGTATTGGATTGAGGGAAAACCCTGGAAAAACCTCAACCACGTAACTTGCCCCGACTAGGATTTGAACCCGGGCCACCTGGTTTCGCAGCCAGACGCGCTGACCGTTACTCCACAGGTGTGGACATCCGGAAGAAAAGACTGACCATTTTCTTTTATCAACAACTACTTTATCTGCTTCAGTAAGTATTTCACAATCACACTGCAGCAAAAATGAAGTATTGGAGATACATCTACCTTTGAACATATTCACTTTTTGAAAATGGTGTGAAATAAATGTCCACCTTCCTCAGTGATCCATTCTTGGAGACGTTTGGGGATATCTTGAAACATATGCTGTAACATGTCCTGTGGTACTCTTTGAATTTCTTGCCTTATGTTTGCCTTAAGATTATCCAAGGTGGCGGGACGAGTTTGGTACACGTGAAAACACACCGGATCATGAAATCTTGCTAATTCTGGCTGAAGCAATGTTAGCATGTTAGTGTATCGAGCAGCCGTCACAGTCATTATTGTGCCCTTATCATCTTGAAAGAAATATGGCCCAATTATGCCAGTCATAGATATTGCGCACCATACCGTAACCTTCGGAGAATGAAGTGGGTGTTGGTGAACCTCACGCGGATTATCACTGAACCAATATAGGAAATTCTATTTATTTACGAACTCCAATGAATAAAAATCAATAAGCAATCACAAATGTCGGCATTCAGTTCATTAAGTTTCAAGAAGGCTCTAGCAAATGTTAGTCTGGACCAGAGGTCTGCCCTTGTGGTCCTTCAAAAGAGGCAGAAGAAAAAATAAAATTCAAACGAATTGCGTATCACTGTATAGCTGAAAATCTCAGCGTTTGGAAATGACACATGCCAATCGTCTTTTAGTTTTCTCCCAGTACTGAGATTTTATGAAATTTATTACCCTATCAGTCTACTGACTTCATAATCTACTCTCAACAACAAAAGAAGGGATTTAAAGCACTATGAACGTGGCGTTTCCCTGCACATCCCGCTCCACTACTGTAATCCAGCCAGGGACCACCGGAATTCATAACAGAGGACCGAACCTTTTCATGTATTTATGACTTTCTTAATAGTTTTGCCGGCACCCAGTTTGCACATTGAAATGGTCACATACTGTACGTCGTACACCAATAATACAACTCTGAGGTCACAATTTTAAACTTATTTTCCAAGCAAATGTGACGAATTTTTATGGGTTCATAATCACTTTCATTGCAATATTGAAAATAACAAACTTCCATTGAGTGAAAGAAAACAGTTAATTGAACTCTCTCGAATTAGACAGAAATTAAAATGAAATTCCAAGCGGAAGATATGGTTAATTTCTGGACCTCATCACAAGTGAAAAGAGAATATAGTGAACTGTACAATGGTGCTTTGGAGATTATAATTCAGTTTGCTTATACTTATCTATGTGAGAAAGGGTTTCCAAACAAAGTAGGCTACAGAAATCGACTCGATGTATGTGACGATCTCCGACTTAAGCTTGCCAGCATATGTCCAAATATAGAACTGTGCAAGAATCGGCATGCTCATCCATTTCATTAAGTGTAACAACGTTTATTTTTTTTATTTAATAAGTTAAAATGATTATCCAAACTCTAATAGCCTTGAATTATTAAAGAAACAAAAATGAATTTTCTTATATTAACATTATCTTAATTAGTTAATATTAATATAAAATTAATTTAATTTAATTGATTTTAATTAATTAATTACATTTTAAAATATAAGTGTACTGGTATTAAAATATGCTACAAAAATGATAAATTTTGCTTTCGAAGGGAACAAGAGTAAGGTGGTCCGCGAAACTTTTCTGACTTATAAAAGTGGTCCCCACTTCAAAAAAGTTTGAGAAAAGCTGGTCTAGACTATGACACTATGGATGAAAGTGAATGTCCTTTAGATGTCTTCTTCTCACACGGCGATCAGACATGCATAGCTCAGAAGCATGGCGCTTCGAAGATTTTTGCGAACTTCTAATGAACGCCAGTTTAATCTTTCCCTGTTTTCCGCGGTACAAACTGAAGGCTGTTGGCCTAGATGTTTCAAGTCTACAACATTCCCAGTCTGAAGCCATCTTGACACCCACACGTTGATAATATTACGCGAAGGATATTTACGCAAATTGAACCGCCGAGCCGTCGGAAATCGTGTTCTGTTTGCACTATTGATTGACTTACTGAAAAGAAATCAACACATGCAACGCGAAGTTCCACAGACCACATAGCCATCTTGACAAATGACTGTGAGCGTAGACGACCTTGAATACTTTACTCTCTCTTTTGTTCTGTTATACTACACAGTATAAAACGTCAGTCTTCTCTACCGGACTCTGTATAATTTAAACAATGAATTAACAATTCAAGCGTTGAGCCGAATAACGGTCTATGTTGCAATCTGCTAACTGTGCAGGAGGAATAAAAATGTTACATTGTAATTCCGCTCATAAATTTACTATCGGACGGGCAACATAGACCGTTATTCCATCAATATGTTTTGTACACTAAGCGAAGTATACGATTTTATGTTATTGAAAATCATATTACACATCATAGAAGTTTGTGACATTTTTAACTCCACAGAAATGCTACTAGGGAATATAGACAAACAGTTTTATACAATCAGAATATTATGAAATATATAAAATCAATAAAAATTGAAAATTATGAACAAAATGATTATGATATTTATTTTTAAATGCTATTTATTAATATCAATTAACACCATGTAATTTATTGTCAATGTCATATTGATCAAACAATAACACTGTTATAGAAAATAACTGCAGTATTGAGATGTAGGGGCACCATTAAATTAATGAAAGTTGTAATAACAACAAATTAATGAAGAAAATTAAATATTACAGTTGAGAAATTGTTGGGGGATGGAATTTGAACCCCTGTCCCGAATATTCAGTATCCATCTCAACAGATGGCTTGTCTGTTAAGTATAAATTTAATTAATAATGAAGGCAATAACAATCACAGTTTTTAAATGCTGACTGTAAGAGAGTAATACATTTTAAAGAGGTCCTTTCTGACATCAAGAGCAAGCTGTGAGCACATCTTAGAAGAATTTTCACAAATCTGTTCCTGGAACAAAATACCGTGATAAAATTCTAAGATAAACTATAATGGCATAACACAACATAGATCAACTAACACTAGGTAAAGTGTAAATTAAAATACAACTAATAAAATATTGCAAAAATAACAGACAGGAACTTACATAACTTGGGGGATCTTTCGCACTAACTTGCGACTTCGTCTTCCTTGTTGTATACTCAAGACCACTATCTCTAAGCAACTTTTGTGACACATCTTTCCACTTATTAATATTAATTTGGCTAGATACATTTTTTTAGACTTATTTGTAGAGAAGTCAACATCTAACGTAGAAATCGTCACTGTCTTGCAGTCGTCCATTTTACGTAGGTAATAGATCTACCGAAACCTGATGCACATAGTTTCAGTACCCAGTATTCGTAAAGAGAACAAATTCCCATGCACTAACTACCGATACGATGTAAGCAACTGGATACGCTAGAAGTGACTAGTGACATAGACCGCTGTTCCAAAACAAGAAATTCATGGTTGTAACTCGTGTAGAAGCGCTTCTGATACAGATATTGATAAACAATTTTTGTGACAGCTGTGTAAGTCTATACAGAGCATTATTCCATTAAAAATTCGATTTTGAAAAATTGTGACGTAGACCGTTGTTCAGTCCAACGCTTCAATTACAATAATAAATTAGATATAAATAATTTTCAAGTTCTGAAAAAAGATATATATATATATATATATATATATATATATATATATAACATCGAAAAATATCAAATATTAAGTTAACAGGAATACTTTAAAATGTTAATTACTTCTTTGAAAAGTATAAATGGTGGTGAAGGATCTCTCAGGAATCTTTTATAACATCAAAAATTATTTCTCGTAAGGATTTTACCGTGAAACCTAATTCTATTAAGATTTTATGTACAAATTTTATGAGACAGCCTCTGGCCCCAAACAATAAATCGTATATTTTCCAATTATGTAAAGCAGTGTTATAGGCTACTTTGTGCTTAGATAGGGGAGACAGTCTTCGTGAATTTCTGCCTTCTCTTGATCCACTTCTTCGGCTTGCATTATTGTTTTCTCAAATCTTATAGTCTTCGTGAATTTCTGCCTTCTCTTGATCCACTTCTTCGGCTTGCATTATTGTTTTCTCAAATCTTATAGTTGGATTAAGAACATAAGCCTTCTGATGTTCTGTATCAATTGCAACAATATCAACCCTTCTGTTAGAGCTATTTGTTGATATAGAATGTACTTCTTGAAACACTTGTCATTTCCGGGAGCGTAGTGAAGATGCCAGTGCTGAACGAACTCTGTGATGTTTCAGTTTCTATGAAGTTCTCCTTTAGAGCAGGAGCCTAACACATGTGCAAGTGTTTCAATCTCTCTATAAGCGGTATGGCGGCAGCGGGCAGTGTTGAGACTTATTCGTCCAGCAGTCATGTTACATGACTTTTCCAGATACAGAAAGGTCATTTCGTCTATTCATCGAGTTATTAAATTTCATAGTATCAGCAAATGTCTGTAGTAATCTTAGGCCTATGTGATGATCAATTTTTGAAATTTAAGAAATTAACTCTATTACTCGTTCCGTCATCTTGAGAGATTTTCAGTCACGCTAAAGAAAAGCAGTGATACATTTTGTTTTTAAGATTACTAATACAATAATTAAGTGTGCATAGTCAGCGCTTAAGACAAAATATGAAAACTGACACTGCCAGCTGCTTTGACAGGGATAATTTCCACTTCTATTTTAGATTCGAACACAAGTCCGCTGGATCTGTAAGTTTATCACAACAAAGGTAATGAACGTAAACGCAATAATTACCTTAATTTACTACAATTTAAAATATCTGAATATCTATATATAATTTCAATTCGTAATGGAAATTACGGGAAAACGGCTGAACGGATTTTAATGACTGACCTGTCATTTTGAAGCTTGGCACTCAAGGATTTTGAGAAAAATAGTAACGTTCAGTGAAGCCTTAGTTTACCAACATAATTTTTACTATTTTCCAAAATCCATCTTTCGTCAGTTTTGAGAACTAATAAGCATTTCAGAATAAAACAAACACACACTACAATAAACAATAGGCTATTACATGAAGGCCATGACCTGCAGGATTGCTGACATATTTGGAGTTCAAATTCAATTGGTTATTAAAAACTTCAAGACTTACTAAAATAATTTACAGGTCTGATTCTGCGGTGTGTAATTTTCTGAGTACAGCTGTGTATTGGATATTAAAATCTACAAACTTGAGATAGTTTGATGACATTATTACCATTAGAAATTAAATATTATTACAGTTAATGTCATGATGTTAATATATGTAACTACAAAACTTGCGTAAGATGATAATAGTGTTATTAAAAATAAAATATTTTTATAGTTATTAATCAAGTGGAGTTGTGTCTTTTTCATATACTTAATAGCGGTGTGTTGTAGATTCTTACATGCGTCATTCTCTTCAGTATTGGCTCGAGAGAGCGCAAAAATTGCAGTTTCTAAGGAAAGACGGTATTACTTACTGATAAAATAAGAGGTCTACAAAATTCTGTAGTCTCCCGATCATTTCAGCAAGATCTCTTAGCAGGATAAAATGATTTTACCCTGTACATTTCAAGCTCTACATGCAGCAGCTATACCAAGATGCAATGTCTATTGTTCGAAAGCATAGCAACCTGACATATTTTTAACTTTCACCTACAATCCACAATGACCTGAAATAGCTATTGCTTTACTCCCACATGACATTTTTACATGAGTTTTCGCGTTGAAACTCAAAAACTGAAGGTGGATCGGTTCAAGAAAAAGTATTTGGCATTAAAAAAACATTCAGAGGGAGTATGTTTCATTATTATGGAAGCAAATAACTTTTAATATGTCTCATATTTTTCATTGAAAATAAATCTGAAACATTTTTATTTGAACGTCTAATGAATTTAGCTTGCAGCATTTGCGGCACAAGCCACTAGTTAATTATATTTACTCAAAATAATCAATTAGGAAATTAAATGCCTAATCAATTTGTTGTTCGGTACAAACTCCTTGTCAAAATATTACTTTGTTTATGTTCATACATGCTTCAAACAATATTACTATTGTGAAGGTGAACTCTTCGCGATACATTACCAATTATCTTTTACTAAATCGATTATTAGCGTTCCGTGAGGACGTACTCTGTCTTGCCGTAAAATAAACTGTGTCGTATTTAGGCCTAACCGCTTATTTGAGTTCAATTATTGTGGCAATATAACGTGAACTACCAACTGCGTGATAAATTATAACTTTAAGCTTGTCATTTTGAGGTAGAGGATTTATTTAAAGTAGGTAATAGAATACTAACAGTGCAATATTGATGTAGCAGTGCTGAAGGTATGAAATTATTTATTTCAAATGTGTTATGAATGAAGATAGGAATTTATGTCACAACATGAGGGTATTAGGCTAGTAGTGCTTAGACTATCGTTACGTTATTAATGACATGAAACGTGAGGTATGGCCAGGTTACAACTGAAATGTGTTGTGTATCGGAGTAAATGAATGGAGATATGTTTCTCGTGCGTTCAAAGAACACTCTATGCATACCTAACCTTGTAGTCTCTGTGAGTAAATTCCTATCTTTAGTTATGAAGTATTTTGACGTTGAAGCAGAGAAATGGCAGATTCCAACTAGGAGAAAAAATAATTTTTTTACTACTGAAAAGGGTTAGAAAGTTAGAACAATCAGGTTTTTTTATTTGGTTATTTAACGACGCTGTATCAACTACTAGCTTATTTAGCGTCGATAAGATTGGTGATCACGCGATGCTATTTTTTAGAGATGAGGCCGAGGATTCGCCATAGATTACCTGGCATTCGCCTTACGGTTATGGGGAACCTGGAAAAAACCCAAGTTCCACGAAAGCCACGATCTACTACTCTGCAACTTTTCCACTTTTCAAATTGTTCCAACTTGATACAGCCATCAATTAAGTTAATAGAAATACTACAGCTATCTATTACAGTACCTCCATCGCCATGAAGCGCATCACAGATAAGCATAAACTTTTTTAAATCACCGTTAGTACCAGCCTACTCCATTGAATATGACGGGAGTCAACGGTATTCTGTTGTACTGTTGTCAATGAAGGGCCGACACACAAACATTCACTCGCTGATTCCTTAGTCTTTCTATGTTTCGCAAATATTTCGGATAAAAATAGTTGACATTTCATTATGAAGGTTCATTAGCTTGTAGCCTATATTAATGAAATGCTCATATTTATCACCACTGGATTCACAATTTATTAACGAACACAAGACAGTTCACGGCTTTGTAGATTAATTTCACAGTGGAAATATAGCAAGTAGTGTCCGTGTATGCCGCTTGGTGTGCTGCATATTAGCCGAAGCAAAAGTTAGTTGATACCACAGTCTAGTATATACAGTCACGAAGCTTGAGTTGTGAGGATGCTAGGAACAATAGACTGTACCGGTACTATTTCGTATTGTCTGTAATGAGGCGATAGTAGCGATCCTAGTGGTTAGCAACTATCTATGGATGCATACAGGGCCGCCGACAGAATTTATGGGCCTCTATCCAATACTGTACTCGGACCCCCGTTGAAAAAGTAACAATTACAAGTTACCAGTTATTCTAACCATATAATTATTTGCAAAATAAATAAAAGGTAAACCCCATACACAGATACGAACCTAAAAATATACACTTTTGTTACGTTGAAAACATTTAACAAAACATCACATTAGCACAATATATTATATTCATAAAACATTATTCTTAAACACCTCTATTTTCTAACTTGCAGTCCAAAATCAACAAACAACTCTCCTTGACTTCATTGATACAAAATCATTAATTATATCATCAAAATTTAAAGACCTAGCAAGATCGCTCTACAAACTAAGGAGGCCAATGTTACTCAGTCGTTCTTGATACATTGTTTATCTGAATACATTTTTTATTTCCTTCAGCATCAGCAACTGTCACAGGAATTGTATAGAATATTCTAATGTAAAATCTAACTCATGCAGAACAGTGAAAAGGTGATTCTCAATAATAAAACAAACGCTGTTACCTAAGTGTACTAATTCATTTGGATCTCCTCACTTCTGCCATTACATTTATTATAACGAAAATTCAACATAAAATAATTTTATTTATCTTTTATTTCAGGTGTTAACTTGATCCTGTAATTTTCAATATACTGTTCCTGCCCATGAACATTTCTACCGTTTTGAAACTACCACGTGTCTTATAGAGGTTAAAAAATGTCTTCTTGAAAATGCAATATGCTTGGAGATTGTGTCACACATAAAAGTACAACTAAATAAAAGTGGCATATTCAAAGTAAAAACTTCAAAGCCGTGTGAAGAATATTTGTAATAAAAATGATAATTAACGTACGTGAAAAACAAATATCTCCAGTTTTACAAAGAAAGATGTTTTTCATGTCAAGAGAGAAAAAGACTTCTTGTCATAAAAACTTCAAGACTGAATTTTATGAAAACATGAAGCCTCTGTTCATGCTTTTGAGAATAACGGGGACGTTTCCATACACGAAATCTCCGACAGGTAAAGTCTATATATAAACGAATTATTTGTAGACAATGGTGAAACTTTCATATCTTTCAAGCTTCTTTCAGGTTTAGTTTCTAATAGATCTGAGTGACATAGTGGTTGCCTCAATTACGGACCAGAATGATATAATTTTAAACTAAGAATGTCCGAAGGTTGGGTTCCTTGGAAAGTGAAAACTTTGGCCCAGTGTAGTACTTAGATTTGCTGTATATAAAAGATGTCATAATTCATGACAAATATTAAAGCAAAACAAACAGATATATCCAGCCATGCCATTTAGTGCTCCTTAACGTTTCGTAGCAGATGTTACTACAAAAAGAATTGCAAAAGAACTAAGTGGTAGGGAAAACAGGCAATAATTCGTCTGAAAATCATACTAATCCACGAAAGTTCCCGTCAATGTGCAAGTGTCAAACTACCTACAAATTAAAACCGAATATGAATTAAGTGTACGGAAATCGACAAGAACCAACGTATAATTGTGGTCAAGTGGCCTGTAATGAAATTTTATTAATCGCTTTTTGTTTCCAACTTATAATAATAATAATGATAATAATAATAATAATAATAATAATAATAATAATAAATGTGAAACACTGTTATTGAAACTTATCTAAGTTACGAGTTAATCTGAATACATTATAAATGTAAAGATAATTACTTAGGACTATCATTTATGAAGTAAAAATACAATTTATTTAGATATTTAAATATAATCACTGTTCAACATATGAAGAGAAAATCAATTCATTAAACTAGTCTGAAAAAATTCAAATTATTAATTATTCCTTACGAGTATTACATTTAAGAGCGAATGTAATTTATTACGCCTGTTGAATTAGGTAAATCAGAAATGCTTAAAAATTCACGGGAATACAGGTTATTTGTTGAATGTGAAATAAGGTGTACGAACTTGTGACTTTTTGGAAGATCAATAGCAAACAACTAAACAAACAACTAAATAGGCCTAACTAAATAAACAAACAATTAGATACAAAGATTGATAGCTAGCTATATAGATGGATAACTATATAGCGAAATGGATGGATGGATAGGTAGGTAGGTAGGTAGGTAGACTTCCCAAACCTTCTAATTACAATTTCAAATTCAATTTTCAACGACGTGTACTGTCTGCTTACTTTATCTTCACTAATCGTACGGTATTCTTATAACCTCTATTGCCTATCTACTCTCCTACCTTGAAATCTTTCCCATCTTTCCAATGATCGTCTCAACACTTCTTTTGTTTATTTGTATTGAATTACTATACTTCCTCCCTTTGTATCGTTTAAAATTTCCCTGAACTGTGCACTATCCTTTACAAACACTATCTATAATCGTAACATTTCACTTCCATCTCCAATTTACAGTAATTTCCAATTCATCCTGTCACATTCCTTAACATCTATTACTTCACTCGCCATTAAATTACTTATTCATTTATTCACTTCCTCCTCCGATTACTTTTCTTTAGTCCCTATTATCGTTTATACAGTATAATACATACTCTTTATTGTCTGTCTATCCTCCTACCTTGAAATCTTTCACGTATTTCCAATCTTTTGCGAGCACTTCTACCTCCTATTTACAAACACTTTCAATTTTCCCTTATCATTGAAAATACAGGATGATTCACGAGGATTTACCGTCCTTTACGGAGCTTATCTGAAGACATTTTGAGCAAAAAATGTCACATAAACATAGTTGCTATTCTCAATATTTTCAGAGTTACACTAATTTAAAGTTGTTTGTAAAATACATTTTTTTCTTTAATTTGAAGGTAAAATAATAATACAAATAGAGAATGAACTATTCAGAAGTATCATTTCTTTAATTGGCAAGTATTATGAATAAACACAATATAATATTTGTTACTCAGTCAAATGACAAATCAATGTAAAATAATGACTTATCTTATATGGTCATTAAGTTTTATATACATGAATTACAAATTGCAAACGTTTTCGCCCATTCAGGCATCTTCAGGCACAATTATACAATATCTCAATATCAAACTGTGTAGCCATTATATTGGTGGTAGATAAACTGTTGAAGATTAATGATGTACAAAACATCTCCATAATTAAAATGTAATATTACAAGTCATAAAAATAAAATAATGTTAAAAACCACGTAGTGTTGTAATTAAACTTCATAATATTCTGTGGAACTCTTGTTCAGTAGAGTCCAATGAGAGATTAATTATGTCTCAAATATATAAATAAATACGGAATAGAAATAGGAAATTATCAAATGTAAAAGTGTAATCGGATTGGATAATTGAAAGTACTCACGTCGTTTGAACGTGGCAACTGTATAGATCACTATAAAACATCCTATGTTTGAAGTAGTTATCTGTAATGAAAATAATAAATAAATCAAAAATTTTTTTGAAGAAATTTGAAAAACTAATTGGAAGACTAAATTATGGACGTACTTACGTAGATGTGAGACGACCTGCTGCTGTTGGAACTGTAGCTAGAATGACGCGGGGGAAGTGTGTGTTCGTGTAAACAACTAACGCGGAAGGATATTGCGTAGTGATGGGGTTAGAGGTTGTTATGACTTGTAATATTACATTTTAATTATGGAGATGTTTTGTACATCATTAAACTTAAACAGTTTATCTACCACCAATATAATGGCTACACAGTTTGATATTGAGATATTGTATATTTGTGCCTGAAGATGCGTGAATGGGCGAAAACGTTTGCAATTTGTAATTCATGTATATAAAACTTAATGACCATATAATATAAGTAATTATTTTACATTGATTTGTCATTTGACTGAGTAACAAATATTATATTGTGTTTATCTATATTAATTGACAATCTGAATATTTCCATCATGCTTTCTAAGTTAAGTATTATGAAGCTAAAAATGTGCTGTGAACTTCTTAGTTGCTTCGTACAGACATCTTTCTCTATTTTTAACTAGAAAATTTCATTATTTTACGCACTTATCACAACAAATATTACAAATCACACCACTTCCACCGACTTAATTATTTGCAGTTCAATTTTGCATCCTAATTTACAGTCTTGGAGAGTTCACAAAACATTCTAAAAAATGTCGCCGTCCGCTTGAGTACACTTGGCCGCACGCTTGTGAACGGCACTCGTCGCTCTACGTAACTGCATACGGCTATCTTTGATTTCCGTAGCGCTCGCGCTGTCTGCTGACTGCACGCTGACCAAGATCACAGCAATGCGTTCCAATAACGAAACGTAACTCTGTAAATATTGAGAATAGGACCCATGTTTATATGATATTTTTTGCTCAGAATGTCTTCGGAAATAAGCTCCGTAAAGGACGGTAAATCCTCGTGAATCATCCTGTATATTAATCGGACATTCAGGTGAAAATAATTTGTTGTTACGATGAGTTTTTCTTAATTTGTATCTTTGCCAATATTCCTAACATCAAAATTGAAGCCAATGTTTTTAAAGTAAAAAATAACGTAACATACCTAATTCCTTTTCAAAAACTGGTTTATAACTGAGAGTTTACTTTATAACAAAACTTCCTTGTGAATTCATACTTAAGTTTTGATATGTGTTTGTTCAGTTAAATCTGCTGCATACATGCATACATACTAACACAAACAAAAAAAAAAACGTGCAATTAATGAGTCAAATATATATGACATGTTTATGTTTCATTCCAGGAGAGCTTAAATTCACGTTTTTGTCCATACCAGTGCTTTATTCTATAGTAATACATATTACATCTTTAATTGGAGTAATATATACGTTGATATATGAACGTAGAGTATACGATGCTGATACAGCATTTCAGAAGACGATAGTTAAACTGGTATTGAATTCAGCACATTGTTTGCACCTGATGGTACTCCTTACTCAATGGATAGAAAGTAATAAGAAAGTAAAGTTCATCAATAGTTGGACTTCCTTAGAGGTAAGATTTGCGCACTTGTAGCCTATATGCAAAGTGTTATATAAATAGTACAAGTATTTTGACAGATTCAAAATGAATAAGAAATCCACCCGTACCTATTTCCTTATTCGAATGGTTTATTTAATAAACAGCAGTATTATTGTACTAGCACGTTTTTAAAGGGAAGATGTTGTTGAAAACGTGCAAGATTATATTGTCTTTTTTATAGACACCTTCATTCAATCAAGACCGGTCAGTTCGTTTGCTTCAAAGGTACAGGTACAATATAACGTAACCTTAATAAATCGGAGTTTTGAAATGGAAAAAACACTACGGTACGAATTAAGCTAAAACCTAGAGTCTCTCGTTGTTTCATTAGACCTACTTGCTTGCACTTAATTCCTTAAGAACCTGTACAAATTAAAACAATTAAAGAAGAGTGAGGTAAGGATAATGAAAATTTCGGCAACTTGAAGTGCAACTTATTGTCGTTAAGGATAGTATTGGAGTAAATATTATAGGGGTACCGGTACTTTTGCTTTTTTCATATATTTTCTCTAATTATTATTTATCATTGCTAACTTTCAAGTATTTATGTTATTAAATTATCATACTTTACAAGCAGGCAGTTATATCTCGACACATATTAGGTGTTTCATATTTGAAGAGTTATTTGGGCACATAAGAACGTCAGCAAAAAGAAGTTACATACTTACTTACTGGCTTTTAAGGAACCCGGAGGTTCATTGCCGCCCTCACATAAGTCCGCCATTGGTCCCTATCCTGAGCAAGATTAATCCATTCTCTATCATCATATCCCACCTCCCTCAAATCCATTTTAATATTATCTTCCCACCTACGTCTCGGCCTCCCTAAAGGTCTTTTTCCCTCCCGGCCTCCCAACTTACACTCTATATGCATTTCTGGATTCGCCCATACGTGCTACATGCCCTGCCCATCTCAAACGTCTGGATTTAATGTTCCTAATTATGTCAGGTGAAGAATAAAATGCGTGCAGTTCTGTGTTGTGTAACTTTCTCCAGTCTCCTGTAACTTCATCCCTCTTAGCCCCAAATATTTTCCTAAGAACCTAATTCTCAAACACCCTTAATCTCTGTTCCTCTCTCAAAGTGAGAGTCCAAGTTTCACAACCATACAGAACAACCGGTAATATAACTGTTTTATAAATTCTAACTTTCAGATTTTTGACAGAAGACTAGATGACAAAAGCTTCTCAACGGAATAATAACACGCATTTCCCAAATTTATTCTTCGTTTAATTTCCTCCCGAGTGTCATTTATATTTGTTACTGTTGCCCCAAGATATTTGAACTTCTCCAGCTCTCCACAAGATAAATCTCCAGTTTTTATAGTTACATTTCGTAGAATATTCTGGTCACGAGACATAATCATATACTCAGCCTTTTCGGGATTTACTTCCAACCCTATCGCTTTACTTGCTTCAAGTAAAATTCCCGTGTTTTCCCTAATCGTTTGTGGATTTTCTCCTAACATATTCCCGTCATCCGCATAGACAAGAAGCTGATGTAACCCGTTCAATTTCAAACCCTCTGTGTTATCCTGAACTTTTCTAATGACATATTCTAGAGCGAAGTTAAAAAGTAAAGGTGATAGTGCATCTCCCTGCTTTAGCCCGCAGTGAATTGGAAAAGCATCAGATAGAAACTGGCCTATACGGACTCTGCTGTAAGTTTCACTAAGAAACATTTTCATTAATCGAACTAGTTTCTTAGAAATACCAAATTCAATAAGAATATTATATAAAACTTCTCTCTTAACCGAGTCGTACGCCTTTTTTTAAATCTATGAATAACTGATATACTGTACCCTTATACTCCCATTTTTTCTCCATTATCTGTCGAATACAAAATATCTGGCCAATAGTTGATCTATTACGCCTAAAACCACATTGATTATCCCCAATAATTTCATCTACATATGGAGTTAATCTTCTCAAAAGAATATTGGACAAAATTTTGTACGACGTCAACAAAAGTGATATTCCTCGAAAGTTACTACAGTTAGTCTTGTCCCCCTTCTTAAAGATAGGTACGATTATGGACTCCTTCCATTGTTCTGGTACAATTCCCTTTTGCCAAATAGCAAGTACAAGCTTATAAATTTCGTTAGATAATGCGCTTCCACCCTCTTGTATTAATTCTGCTGGAATTTGATCGATACCTGGAGACTTACAATTTTTCAAATTTTCTATCGCAATTTCGACTTCAGAAGGTGTGGGTTCCGGTATAAATGGCTCAGAAGTTTGCATTTCAATTTCGTCCCGATTATTTCTATTTAGCCTATGTATATTTAGTAGTTGTTCAAAGTAATTTTTCCATCTGTTCAGGATTGAATGAGCGTCTGCAAGCAAATCACCATTCTCATCCTTGATGACGTTTACCCTTGACTAATATCCATTCTTGAATTCCTTTATGCCCTTATATAAATCTCTAATGTTTTTATTTTTACTATTTGTTTCTACCTCATTCAGTTTTTCCTTCAAATAATCTCTCTTTTTATTCCTAAGCGTACGATTTGCTTCCCATCTTTTACTGAAATAATTATCTCTATTTACCTCAACTGGATCCTGTAAGAATTTCAATTTTTCCTGTTTCCTTCTTTCTACTACCATGCAACAATGTTCATCAAACCACGGTTTCTTTTTCTTAGTTTCATAATAACCTATGCTCTGTTCAGCTGCAATTTTGACATTATCTCGGATATTTTCCCCACATGCCATTGACATCTAACTCTTCCTCAACTTCGTCGGAACTTGCTAATACGGCAAACAAAAAGAAGTTACATACAATAGAAATTCGGTATAATGCACCGGATGGTCACTCGCGCCATCCTTATACGAAGTGATGCAATCTAGCAAATTCAAAGTAAATTATTTGAACACACTATCCATATTAGATCTAAAATGGAAAAGACAAAATCCTCATTAGATGCAACAAGCAGCTTTCCAAGTGCTATATGAAGATTCAATGTCTGGGCTGGCCGGTTATCTTTCGTACCGATTGAAGAAGAAATATCTATGTGTGCATACTGCAAACAAACTCTTTTATAGTGAAGGAAAAAAACTGTGAAAGTAAGAAATCCGATTGGTTACAGTGTGCTTCACGGAGAAATATTCGTCTTTCTGTTGACTGGCTTCGTATGGTTTACAAATATTAAAAGTGTTTTGAGGAATAGCACGGGACTACATGAAACAAGTTCAAAAACGTAGCACAAACATTTGCTAATATACTGAACGAAAAGATCTCTAGTAGGCCTATATATCCATTCCTTATTGAATGATACTCCAGAACTCGATCATCATGAAAGCTCTCAACAAACGCTGACAAGGGCAGAAAGGTACATCGTCTACAACTAGCCGTAAAACAGCGAAGAAAATGAAGAAAATCGTCAACTATGTAATGTGAGCACAATAACATAACATTCTTCTTAGAGAGTCAATCTGTATTTTCCACGTCCTCGTTGTAAAGAAATAAGTGTTTTAACAATGTCTAAAGAGCCCACAATAATTGAAGAATTGTTTGGGATCACAATGGTCTTTTTATGAGTGTCACAAATATCTTCGGTGCATTACTTTTCGTAGTACGAGGCATGTTAAAGGTCCAGCCTTGACGGCATATGACATCACGAGCACAGCGGAGGTGTCTGATGGTCACTACTTTCCATTCTATTTTCCTTGGGTTGGAAGATGTTATCAGTCATCGCAGAGTAAAGTCTTAGGAAGAAAAGAACAGAATTTTCCTTTTCAATTGCATAAATTTTTTTTATTTAGTAGGAAATCGACTTTATTTTTATAAATAATTGCAACATTATAAATTCAGTAGCAATTACCAACACATGAAAACACCCCTTCTTCACGGCAGTAAGGAGATAAATAAACAATGCCTGCAGCATGCTCCACAAACGTCTGTACTCAGACTAGGGTGAAGCACGCGTCTACATTTCGGTAACAGCGTTACCAATCAATCTTTCTTAATACTTTAAAGTATTAAATTACTCTTAATCCGTAAATGTTGACAGAAATATTATGCAAATCATTTGTTGGAATTGAGAACTCTAAGGTAAATACTTTTATAAAATTTATATTTCTGAATGTGTTGTGAAGATAATGAGAACAAATATCAATACTTACAATAATTGTTTTTTATTATTTTTGGGAATTCTAAGCGTAAAAGGAAAAAATGGTAGAGAACTTTTCCATTCACACTATGCTAAGGTTTCGTCCCTTATAAGGACTGTCACTAAACACCTTCCATCATGTATGTTATACAGGGTGATGCAGGAGGAAAGGGTCATACGTTGAGAGGTGACAGTATGGGCCATTCCTTCTGAATTACCCTAATTAATTATTTACTGCAAGGAACTAAAAATGCTCCGAGAATAAAAATAAGACACAGCATTAAAATGTTGTTTCTTTAAATTTCAGGTTGAATTTCATCGCGTGACTGGTAAATATCTGGTACTGGGATTGGAAAGGAAAGCACGTTTAACAGCTGCACTAGTAGTACCCATTAACATCTTTTGTATGACCTGTGGATGTGTAATAAATGAAGACATGAAGATATGAGAGATTATTTTGATGAGTTTCAACCCCGTTCTTATATATTTGCTGCTATTTCAGTGGATATGGCTTCACATCAGTCTCAGAACAACAGCTACACATATCGGATCAGAAATAGATAAGGTATTTATTTCTGTATGTTGGCACGCTCCTAACCAGGACTTGTGTCAATTGAGTTATCTATTCCTAAGGAAAATTCAAACTTCAGAAATTAGAAATTGGTGAGAATATAAACCTTCTAATTCGTGAAGTCGTGCAATTAATAGAAACCATGTAGGCGGATACATTAATTGAAAAAAATATATATTAAATATCTTATGGTAATAAAGTAGATTTGTGATATAATGATGGTAAATCGCGTTTGTATTATGATATTAAGGAATGGTTGAACAAAGTAAAGTGAACATGAAACTCATGTCAAGATTTATCAAGATTATTGAAATGATATTATCTATTAAGAGGAGGATCCCAGTGAGTAAAACCGTGTGAAGGTTGAGTTAAATAGGTATAGGGATTTTTTTCTTTTGTGTAATTAGGGAAAGGAGTTAGTAAAGTGTTAGTATAGTGATTTTAAATAGGACAGACAGTTAAAATTTAAGAACGATATTTCGAAACAGTAACAATGCTCAATAGAATACAGAGCAAACTTGGCTAATTTCGTGATATTTCTTTTTAAATTTACGATAAAATTATACCAGCAACAATTGTATCTTTGACGGTATAGTACAAAGGCAGATGTAGCCTACTATAACGTAGATTTTGTTCACTGCGCTCTTTCAGTGAAGTGAGCGGATTTTTTGGAAATTACTTGAAGATTTGTTAGATCTATGGCTTTGAATTTGAGAGTGAATACGCCATCCGAAGAGTTTTTCTGCGGTGTTTTATGGTCCAAATTGTTTTCAATGGTAAGTACTGACATTCTTTACTTCTTGGTGAAAAATATATGCCTATCAATGCACTGATTATGTAACAGAGCCTTATCTTGGAAGGTTATTTTCTTAGCGTTTCCCTCATTCCATGATGCCATTTTTTCTCTTCAAATTTTTTCTATGCTATAATAACACTCTCTAGTGGAAAAAATATGAAATGCATGAAACGTAATATTTTTGTGTGTATTCATAGTAGAGATGAACAAAACTAACTGCCGTTCTCGCTCGCTGTGTTCGTTGCATTTGTCTTTCGAGTCTCGACTCGTCATTCTCGTGCGCTTCGAGTCTCGCTCATTATTCTCGAAATAGCATTTGGTCGGCGTGGAATGATTTCGTAACTTTGAATAACATACATCATTGAAATAAATAACATTATAAATGTTTAAATGAGACAAAAAGACAAAACAGAACAGTATCTTAGTTATCAAAATGTTCTGGCTCTATTAAATAAAATTACACATGGTTATATAAATAGAAAAAGAAACAATTCTCAAATAAATTTGCATTTCTAAGAAACACAAAACATAACATTAATATCTTTTTACTTGAGATTGCACATGTGATCTTAAACATGTGAAAAGAAAATTCCTAGCCTTTTAATAAGGGCCTAGTAATTAAATAAAGTCTGGGGAGCGGATTATTATACACTGAAAGGTAGAGATGATGTTTCAAATAGGCTACTTCATTGTTTATACATATATAACAGTTGCCAAAGTAGATAAAAGTTCAGTCAGGTATAAACAACTGTGGCGATTCAAGGCTACTTGACTTCGGGAGTCATCAATATCGAGTCTCGGAACACTCACAACCAGTTTTTATGGCAAGGATGCGACGTAATACAACACTGTCGTGCGGGTTTTTGGCTTTGCGGGCGCTGTTAGTCTCATTTTCTCGATCGTTGTTCATCTCTAATTCATAGCATCTCTGACATGTTGTAAATTTTGCAGATGGTAGATAATAATCAAGTGTGGAAAGAAATACAATATAAATGATATGAATGAGACATTTGATTGTCTTAAACAAATGAAAACTGCTCAGAGAAAGCTCGTCTTTTTCCTGGCAAGTTCGATGAGAACCAGAAGGTACCAAAGCAGCAGTCAATGAGAATGATATTTCCAGCCTCTCAAATGAGTTAAAGAGAGGTAGACAACGAAGCAGCAACATTTTAAGAGCCAAACGAGGAAGATCTGTGCTTAAAGAAAAGGCGAATGATAAGCTTAATGATTTGTGCGGATTTTTCTCAGGAAATTTCTAGGACGTCAAGCATGGTAAAAAATGCGTCAGTTGTGATCCGTGGTTTCATGATATATATCAAGGTCTTTCAAAATACCGAAAGAACTTTAATTGTTTGGGTTGTAGGTATGAATCAGACTGAGGACTTTAAAATTTGACTGAATATGCCTAAATATTTTGAATTTAAGGACTATCAGGAAAATACCCTTGTACTATCACGAAATTATACCAACCATTCTACAGTGCTATTTTTTATTATTTGTATTGTTTCTTTGTAAATATTGTATAAATTTATTTGAGGTAAAAAATGCCGACATGTAGCTTCCTGAAGTCTAAAAATGTACGTACATTAAAAACACTATTTTTTTTTTAATTTTTACCTTATATTTGCACCAAAAGCTTAATATAACAAAATTAGCCGAGTCTGCCCTACTCTATAAAGAATAGTAGATTATTGTAATGAGTTGAAACGTATACAATGTAAAATGCTAAAGTAAGAAGAGTAAGATGTGATGTAGGAAGACCGTAATTATAGATAAATTATGTTAGGAAGAATAGAATGCTGGAGTGGAGCGATTGGAGTGTGATCTGAGAGTATTAATAACAGATCATGGATATTTAAGATCAGTAAGGAGAAATGGACTGTTTGAAGTTAAATTTATATTTGGAATAGTGGAATTATTTAGTTAAACAGACTGTCGGGATTTCATATTAATTGTAGAAAAATGTAGAAATAATAGAAAGTTATGGTGAAACCCGTATACCCCAAATTATACCCGGTGAATCTTCTCATCCTGCGGATTGAGAACTTAAGCAGTACCGGTATTTTACAGAGTATACCGTAAACACAGTCCCCTGCGTTGTACTATAACTTTCGGCTGGATTGACTGCTACTTACCGCTCGGCATGGCATGACCAGGTGTTTCACTAGCGCAGGTGTGTACGTGCTGGCCTTTAGCAGTAAAGGTCTAACGTTCAAATACTAGCACCTGAAGGTAGTTTTTATTTAGGGTAATTTAACAGATAATTTGGCATGGAAGAGATTAATAATAGTTCTTCTGTCATATGTTTTGACGTAATTAGTTTAACACAAGTCAACATCGTAGCCTTATCAGACGAGCTGGTGAATGCGGTGTGAGTACCTGCATTTTGCGTCGTCTGTAAAATGCAGGTTTGCCTAGTTACCAATTCGCAGGATGAGAAGATATATATATATATATATATATATATATATAATTATCAATGCTTAACTCTTGCTGAGAGCCGAGAATATTTCGATGTTCAATGAGGATTTTAGAACTACTAAATCAGTTCATGAATTGCCTAGTATTCTTTTCAGATTTCCAGTATTAGGTTTGTGTACAATCAGTACCATTTTTGTAAATAATTTAAACGCTTAAACCTTCATTATTTCCATGTTTAAGTTTTACATTCAGGAGGATGTAAGTCAATCAATTTAAAAATGTGGCACAATAAGTTTATATGAACTTTTTTCATCATGATATCAGAAATCAGATTCTTCGTGAATCACTCTGTATATATTAAATCCTACTGCATAACGCTCTCTGACGATATAAAGAATATACATTTTCGATGTTTAAATTTTCTTCAATTCTAGGAGAATTCCGAAAATATTCTTTCCGCGTTACAAGACGTGATGGAAACAAACTAGAAAAAGGGAATATCTCGTTTATTTTTATTTTAAGTGCAGCAACACTTTGGACCTTCAAGTTCACCTTTAATTTTACATAGGCATCTAGTAGAATATCCTGTATTTTCTTGAAAGAAATTTTTCAGTTTTTTGTCCACTGATGCGCTTGCTTCTTGTGTAGTTTGATTAATGGTTTCGAACATATCATAGATATATTCAAGCGCTTTAACAATTTCAACTATGTAATCAATTGTATTCAATTAGAATTAGAGTCTGACTGGGCGGAAGAGAAGGCCTACTGGCCTTAGCTCTGCCAGACTAAGTGAGTAAGTAAGTAAGTAAGTAAGTAAGTAAGTAAGTAAGTAAGTAAGTAAGTAAGTAAGTAAGTAAGTAAGTAAGTAAGTAAGTAAGTAAGTAAGTAAGTAAGTAAGTAAGTAAGTAAATAGTAAATATTAAATAGTGAATAGTAAATAAATAAATAAATAAATTAATTAATTAATTAAAATTTCCATGTTTCCCGATTCCAACATTGTGATTGCCCTTGCTATATATTTTAAATGTATTTTAATTGTTTTTTAAGTAGGTTATTTTACGACGCTTTATCAACATCTTAGGTTATTTAGCGTCTGTATGAGAAGGTACGTTTGAGATGTGCAGGGCATGTAGCACGTATGGGCGAGTCCAGAAATGCATATAGAGTGTTAGTTGGGAGACCGGAGGGAAAAAGACCTTTAGGGAGGCCGAGACGTAGATGGGAAGATAATATTAAAATGGATTTGAGGGAGGTGGGGTATGATGATAGAGACTGGATTAATCTTGCACAGGATAGGGACCGCTGCACAGTGTGAAATTTCGCCAATCTAGCTGGCCAAAAATATTTGTCGCTTCTATAAGCATGTGTAATAATGTTTTATGTTACAGTAATATGATATTACCCTTATTCTATCATTTGACGACAGTTTCAGATGCGCGAGATTTCTGAACTCGCGAGGATGTCGGTTCGAATCTCTACCGATTACAAAAAAAAAAAAATATATATATATATGTGTTACATTTTGGAGTTGGCATAGAATATTCTTAAATTGGTCAATTAGAAAATAAAATTACTGTAGATAATGTTCAATATTTTAAAAATAATTGTATTACTTCTTTGACCAGAAATAATATTATTTTGCGTTAAGTGTTGTAGGGATAATTATCGGAAAATTATAATACTGACACGTACACATTTTATTCACTGGCTTAGCAGATATGGGAAAACCTACTATATTTTCACTCACATATATTGTATCTAACATCTAGAATCTTAAACATTTCCACAATACATCACACTTTAGAACATAATAAAATATATAAAATATTATTGTCCAGCAGTGGGGAAATAAAGACATGTTAGCCTGTAATTTATAAGTCAAAGAAATTACACTTAAAAGTAACATTTAATAATGTTAGTAATAACAATAATAATAATAATAATAATGATAATAATAATAATAATAGTAATAATAATAATACTAATAATAATAATAATAATAATAATAATAATAATAGCATACTAAACATAATAGAGTAAACAGAAAATAAATACTCTTGTATGAATGAAGGAAGATAGAGCAGACTGAATCACACAAACAGAACATAGGCCTAATACGAAATAGAAATATTCAAAAGAGAACGAAGACAGTAAAAAGGCAATAATACTAACATAAAATAAAATGAATAATAAAATCTTAACATAATAAAGAAGGAATATATTAAAATACTGACTGACATTTAAATTAAAACATGTAATACATAAACAGGAGAATGTTTTCAGACCAACAAATTCTTAAAACTCATTATCACTCTCACTATCTTCAGCATTAAGGGAAATGTTAGGGTCCGCAAGCAACTTTATAGCATCCGGTGATAAATCAACATGTGCTGACTGCCGAAACTTTCTGAGACTGGTGATGGCAGGACCACTTGAAATCAACAACATAGAAAGGTATATCTCTGTTAGTATGGATTCTTGATATCTTTCTAGTATGATTCTGCCTGTATCTTCTACAGTCCTTGTTGCGAGCCTCTTGGGCTTCTTCCGATAGTTGCCCTATTGGTAGCATGAAATTACTTACAATTTCTGGGCCATGGACCAGAATTTTATGAACAGATACTGGTATGTAATACCATGGGTATAAATTAATGTACAGTTCTCTTGTTTGATTTAAATATTCTTTGAATAACTGTACATTGATTTCATACCCACATGATATTGCCTGGAGAATGATGTAAAACCTGTGAATTAGATTTTGATCTACACCGGTAATTTGCGCATTCTTTTCTTCATCTTGAAAAAATCGTCTCGCAGTATTACATCATTCGTAGACCCATATCCTGGCTTTGGTTGATCTACACTCAGACCATTCTTTCGCAAATTTAACTGAATCATCTTTCTTCTTTCGACAATTTTTTTCTCTTCATTTCCTCTAATCTGCCATTTTTTCAAATCAAGCCTAAAGCTAATATGAATCAAACACTCGAAAAACCTTATCCAGGCGTGTAGGGATGATATTCCGAAGGAATAATTGTATGGATTCACGGGACGATTAAGACTCCTTTTGGAGTTCATATCTCTAGGACCTGCTCCACATAAATAACACCTCTGAGATGAAACATTTTTTGAAACCGCGTTACACACCTTGCCGTCAATCATGGTTAGCAATAAATTATGGGTAACAAATATATCTCCTGTGCCGATATTAATTTTAGTTGGCTGCAGAAGAGATATTTGTTCCTCCACCCTTCTTACTTCCTCCTCAATGAGGGAGGTAGACAACTTCGCAAACATCAATTTTATGGGACGACAAAATTTTGGCGAGGAAGTCTTAGGGTTTTGCCACACAATTACTTTTCTGTCAGAACACTGACCATACAACTGTAAAGGCACAAAAGATAAAATAAATAAATATTCATCTGAGAACCCTTCCTCCTTAAAAGCTTGTTTATACTATGTCCAGCACTTCCATCACATCCCCACTTGCTAATCAAAGTTAATTTATTTTGATTTGGTGTCTTGATAGTATTCAGAACATCCTCTTGCACACTTGCTAATCGATTAACTGTATGGTCCAGTAATGACTGTAATTTAATTTTTGCATTTACTTCTGTGATGGAAATACTGTCCTCTGGAGGATAGCATGCTTCTTTTGCCTGATGTAAAATGCGGTAGGGAGGATATATCTGTGATCCCAATTCTTTTGCATTGTAGTACATAATTTTATACTGATTGTACGTAAGATTGGCACTAACATAGAAGGCTAATGCTTGTTCAGGAGTCATTTGCTTGAGTTTTGATACGAACAACTGTCTGGCTTTTTTTATTTTTGTTGCTCTTTTAGGGGAAGCTAGGGACAGTTCTTTAACAATGTTAGCAGCATCTCTTTTGCCTGAATGTCTGAGTTCTAGTTCAGCTGCTAACATTACAGCTTCGGAACCCTGCTCCTTAGAAAAAGATTTAGCTTTCCGTCTCTTACTCCTATAACTACTATCGCCAAAGGATAATTTTGGCCTACCCTTACTTGAACCCGGTTTGTTCGTAACTTCTGCAGAGTCCGATTTCATGTGTCTATATATTTCTGCTGGGAATGTTAAATCACAATCTAACCACTGATGATTCAACTTCAAAAAATTGTCCATCCGTCTTCCACACTTAATCCACTTGTTATTAAACTGTATCGAAAGTTTTGACACAAAATTTTTCATTTTACTGAGAGTTGTTTTATTACGTTCTCCTATGTCCAAAGCCTGAAGCAGCGAGTCCAGCATTTTTGTATTCCTTGTTTGTTTGGAGCTACTACGCTACACTTCAAACAGCTTCCTCCTTGCAATTGATGTGCGCAAGTCTGAAAATGACAAACTTCCGCACATTTCTGTACCTTGAGATTTTGCATGCACATTTAAAACAAATCGATTTTCATAATTATGTAAATTCCAGATTTGGAACTTTTTGGAAATTTTCAAAACTATTTAAAGAAGAATTTTTTTAAGTTATATTTTTTTTTGTCCATTTTAAACTTAATGCTGTGGGTTATTAGTAGAAAACAAACAATTTAAATATACATAGGGTTAAAGTACGTACCTTCCTCTGCATTTTCCATGTTTCACTTTTAAAATACCACGCTTCTGACAAAACTTACACAGCTTCTTCTTGTGGTGCGCTGAACTCAACTGAGAAAGGCAACCGAAGCCTTATCTCGAGGCGTATCTTTATGCTTGTGCTGAATGTAAACTATGATGACCCTTGCCAAACAAAATGCAGAACAAGATACTGCAGACATTTAAGAATAAAATGTACTGCCGCATGGATCTAAATGTTCGAAGTCAAAAATTGACTTTTGGCCAGCTAGATTGGCGAAATTTCACACTGTGCGCCGTAGCGTCGCGGTTAAGGAGTAACACTGCAAGCCGTAAGAACACGGATTCGATTACCGACGGGGTCATAGACTTCCTCCACTGATCTAATCCTTCCGCCTGCACTATTGCTTTGGAGTTCACTCAGCCTCTAAAAGAAATGAGTACCAGGGACATTTCCAAATATTTTTTTTAACTTCTCTCATTGCAATTTTTTAGCTCTCTTTCATTCTGATTTCTTGCCTGACCCATCATCTTGAAGGAAAGTGGATCGGCAGTGAAGAAAAAGTCTCAAGGGAGAAGAAGAACCATGAGTACTCCAGTCAACATTGCTGCATTTTGGTTTGCTGCTCCGCCCTATGAACTATGTAAGTCGCAGAAGACGAGTGTGTACGCTTGAATGGTAGTCACTTAAAGGACGTCCTTTTCAAAAAATAAATGGCGTAATATGAACTTTATGATCTCATGTATGTCACTTTGAAAAAATAAATTCTTCAGTTAATAAACAATTTATTAAAATAATCGCCCGTTCCCTAGCGGACTCAGTGTAAGAGGGGAAATTGCAAGCATTCGGAAATTGAACTTGTGCGTGTAAGTAACAATCTCATGAAAATATGTCAGGAATGCATGGACGCAGATGGAAACCACTTTGAAAAACTCCTGTAACACAGGTTAATAATCATATTATTAAATAAAAATAATTATTTGCATGCTATTATTAACCAAATTTATATGAGTAAAAATAAGCGAAAGTTAAGGACAGATAATGACGCAATCTACGCCCGCCATGCAAGCATGTCTGATGCACGTGATCTCGGCTGGGGTCATAGCAGAAAGCTCTTCATTGTTTAAAGGTTATTCTGCACCTAAATGAAATCACTTTTTTTTTTTCTTTTACGGAGAAGGGACCCGACGGTTTGCTATGTATTCTGAATGATAGGGTAGCCGAACGCCCACCCTATTGTACAAGTGGAGCACGCCGCACCATGAACTTAACCTGGTCTATCAACGAGTTAGAAAGAGAAGATTATAGAGTGGCCATGTTGTCCTGTACAGCGCTCTTTGCGGTGCCACCGCGAAACACGGCAGATATGAACTAAGCGCCCACCGTTGTAAAAATTCGTCTGCTTACAATGTTGTGTATACAGAGGCAGAGCTACGAAAAAACAAAGAAAAAACATGCCTGTTGTATGTGCTGCATATAACTGCAATGTCAAAAGGAAAAAGACAACTGATTTATCATATTTCATGTAAATTTTATGAAGTTAAGTCCATAGTTTTGTTAATTAGCTGCATTTCTTTTCATGCATAAATGTGTAACAACGCCCGTCATACCATGCGGTGTGTACAGTATTTTTCTTTTCTTGCAGATTCCCTTTGAAAAAAAAAGAACTGTTGAAACAGTGGATAATAAATATGAAACGAGACAAATGGTGTCTCTCCGAGCTGTTAATTTCTAGAAGTTCTTTCAGTACTCCATCAAAACATTTGTTTATAATTTATGATGCAGTTTCACACAACCTATTGTTCAAGTCCCTAAATTATTTACTGTAGTTTTGGTGAACTGCATTTTCTTGAAAAAAAAAAAATGAATTTAACACTGTCTTTATTATATCATATGCTTTACGTTTCGTACGTGAGATCTGAAGTTCATGTTGTTCTGTAAATGTGCAAGAAAACCAGCAATAGTTTGTACTGCCTTGTCAACAACTGCCTCCTACTCCTTGTCATGTACATATATTTGTCTCTCAATGTAGAGAGCATAGGAAGCTGTGTTTAGTGGGGTGCAATTTAACCCTTGTTGTGTTTTTTATCCACTGATTTAACAAATCTTTGTTTTCTAAAGGAAAAGTGTAGGTTTCTCTGTTGTATATACCTAATGCGTAAGTAATTGCAGTGTATTATTTTTATTATTATATTTGTAATTATTGAAAAATGTTTTTCTCTTACATTTAATATGTAATTAATATAGTTTCTGAAGAAAAAATCTTTAAGTGTTGAGTGCTTTCTTAATGAACAGAATTATGTAATATGAATATCCTTTATTTCTGTTCCTTGTGTCCATCCTGATTACAGAGAAGACGATGAGCTGTAGTTTAAGCCTATTTCGAAGACAAACAATAAATCAAATAAATGGTTCACTAGTAATATACTTCAACTAAATACGGATAAAACCACTACAATTCCGTTTCAAACCCAATGAAAAACAAATAGCAATAAAATATTAAAATTATGTTTCGACACCGGCATCCTTTATTTCTGCTCCTTGTGTCCTTACTGCTTATACAAGAAGACGATGAGCTGTAGCTTATAAAAAGTAGGCCTATTTCAAAGACAAATTATTAATCAAATAAATGGTTCACTAGTAATAAAGTTAAACTAAATACGGATAAAACCGCTACAATTCCGTTTCAAACCCAGTGATTGCAATAAAGTATTAGAATTGTATTTCGACACTATCATCCAAAATAACGCAAAACTCTTGGGTAGGCCGTATTGTTGTTAGTATTTTGACTGGACGGACATGAAAGAACATAATTGAGCACCTACATGCAATAATGGGGTAAGTATGAATATATTTGAATATATTTCGTAACTACTTACCCCATTATTGCACGTGGGTGCTCAATTAACATTAATAATAATCTGTGGTGCCACAGCCCTTGAAAAGCTCAGACAGACCAGCCGGTTGTTGGCCTCACGTTCACATTTCGATAATAATTATACTCTACTGCAAAAAAAAAAAAAAAAAAAAAAAATTGAAAGCGTGTTTGGTCATGTTTTACCACGGTCGACTTTATGATATAATATGAACCAATCGTTAGCCGAGACAGAATCATTTTTCCCTCACTTCACATCAAGTTTGACTTGATGAAACAGTTTGTCAGAGCATTGAATACTGATTGTAATTGTTTGCAACATATAATTATATGTGTACAAAACCGCCTTTGCTTATCATAAAATAAATACATTTTCGTTAACGACCAACACATGTCAAACCACACGCCAGGCTGTACTAAATTTATGGACCTGACAACCTCCATATTGTATCAGTAATATATCTATGATTTACATCAATTTCATCAACTACAATTGGATGAAACGTCTTAACAACACGCATTTTAACAAAATATAAACATGTTAGTGACAAAACGACACTGCGCTTTAGTTCAACGTCAAACATCAAGATCAACAGAAATTGCCCTATTCAACGAACTTTAAATCGGCAAATACAGCCAACATATGTTCAACGTGATTATAATCTTTCAAAGTGATTTTACAAAGTGTTCACATTTCAATGACTACGCTAATAGTGGTTACAATTCTTAAACGGTTTTATTTTTTATATATTTTAGATCATATCACACGACTTGCAGTGATTTAAATCGGCAAATACAGCCAACACATGTTCAAAGTGATTTAAACTTTTAAAGTGTTTATACAAAGTGTTCACATTTCAATAACTACGCTAATAGTGGTTACAATTCTTAAACAGTTTTATTTTATATTTTAGATCATATCATATGACTCGCAGTGATTTAACCTAACATAGCATATATATCATAGATCAACCTGAGTTAAGTGCAAGCAATCACACTAATATGACCCTAAAATTACCACATTAAGTTCCATCTAATAGGCAAGGTTTTCATCATATTAATCTAACACTTCACATCTGAAGATGATACACAAGTATCGAAAACGTTAATGAAAATTTATTTATTTTATGATAAGCAAAGGCGGTTTTGTACACATATAATTATAGTCAAACATTAATAGCTTATCGGCAAACTTCAACATGAAATTGCAACATGTAGTTTCAGCCTTTTCTGCTTTGTAAGATCAATGGACCTCAAATTCGTGCCCTTGTACGTGACGAGGAATTAATCAAGAATATGAATAACAGGAGAAGACAGCATGACTGTTTTTCATGACAGTTATAAAAACTTTTTCTGTAGCAGTAACAAAAAGCCGGACAGCTATGAGTTGAATCCTCTAGATTCAAAACCCCCTAAAGACCATTTTGTTCATAATTGAGTTACGTCCACATATTGCTTGCAGAGAATGAATTATAATGATTTATATAGTTTGAATTAAGAAAGCCACTAAATTTAAAGCAAAAGGTTTGTTAAAAATCACTGTCAGGTTGAAAACTTTCTCAATTTTTCACTACTCATCCTACTCATCCTTCAGTTTGTGAAAGTAGATATAGGGGATTTTGAATCTATAGGATTCAGTTGTCCGCCAATGTTATTCATACTGTCGTATATTTCCGCAAATAAGATAGTCTTCAGATAATACGAGGTATAAATTTGAAGCACAATATTATGGTTTTGCTTAGATCTGTCCTTTAAAATACCCTCAAACTATCAACTGTCATGGGAAAAAGTGAAAGTGTAAACAGTGATAAAATCCTTAAAAGAAATATGGAATTTCTAACGCGATGGATAGCACAGAGGACGATTTGTTATGGACTGGTGATGGCGAAGTACAAACCGACTCGTCACATTCAGTATGGGACCTATATAATGGCGCTGTCAACAGTGAAAGTCAGGATATATTTTACGAGCTCTTTGCCTCAGACAACGAATTTGATCTGTTGTTTTTTGTAATGGTTTTAATGTAGAATTGTAATATCTATTTTTATTTTATCTGCCATATAAGACGACCCTGGTTTTGTGGATTTATTATGCAATCTTACATGCCACGTAGTGGATTAGCAGATTAGGAAGTGGAAGAAAGCAATGACAAGATAGAAGAGGTAGTTGAGAAGGAGAAGAAGGGAGCTGCGTAATCCTAATGGGCGACTGGAACGCAGTAGTAGGAGAAGGACAAGATGGACGAACAGTTGGAAAATATGGATTGGGAAAAAGAAATGACAGAGGAGAATCTTTGGTGAATATCTGTAAGAGAAATGCAGTGAATGTTGAAAATACACTATTCCAACAACATAAACGAAGAAGATACATCTGGACATGCCCAAGGTACGAAATCAGATATCAGATTAGACTACATACTGGTGCAGGAAATATTCCGAAATTGCTTAAAAAATGCAAAGGCTTTACCGTATTAACTCAGACCATGTCCTGTTGGTAATCGAAGTAGATTTTCGTCTGAAGAAGATAAGAGGAAAACAGGTGACGAAGAAATTTTCAAGAGAAAGCTGCTACATTAAAATCCACACCTGAGAATAGCAATGAATGCTGGACTCGTCTAAAAAGCTGTATAAAGATACCAGCAGGAGAAACAATAGACTACAGAGAAGGTGCGGAAATGAAGAAACCTTGAGTCACAGGGAAAATGGACGAAAGGAGAAAATGGAAACAAATACAAAGAAGACTTCACTATGAACCTATTTCATGCGAACTACGTGGAATATTTCTACTGAAAAAAATAATTTCAAGTCAATGATGTGTGATACAAATTATAACCAATGATGCATTTATATTTAAAAACAAAATAAGTCAATTTGTAATCTCTAACTTACTTTAATGAGTCTCCGATCAACAGCGTCCATGACCTGGCCTTATGTATGTACCACTACTTGTAGTTATCCTGTTTAGCCAAAGAAGGACGCATTAACCTTTCCATTTTACAGTATTTATTGTGTTGGTAGGTAAAGTTTTACTAAGAAATTTTATGTAAGTGACATCTTAGAAATTTGTTATAGGCTTAAACATGAATTAATTAAAATATCGAGTGTCCTAAATAAGGCAAGTCACGGAAAATTGGAAAAATACTTTCTGCCATTAATAAAACTGGCATCATGCATCATTCTTTGTTTCACCCGCTCGCCACGATGAGGCACAGGATATGAGCGGGGCCTGAAACAAAAGAAACAAAATAAAACAAAAAAAAAATTGTATTAGTGAGTATACAAAAGTAGTTTGATTTCTATTAATACCATTTGAGCACTACCTCCATTTTTCCTTCACTTACATTTACTCTCCCTTCATAAATCAGGATCCTCAATCTGGTGGCTTCTGAATGCTGCATATAAAGTTGTAAGAATTATAACAAAAGGGGAAAACCAAATATTGCAATGTGTTCAAGATGTAAATCGGATAATTCCATAAATAGACACAAAATATTTATATTTTATTTGCAAATATTTTATTATTATATTTAGGAATTGGTTGGGTCACTGGCTGAAAAGAAACTGCCTACTGAAGGATGCACTGAAAGGAATGGTGAACGGGAGAAAAGTTGGGGGCAGAAGAAGGTACCAGATGATAGACGACATTAAGATATGTGGATCGTATGAGGAAACTAAGAGGAAGGCAGAAAAGAGGAAAGATTGGAAAATGCTGGGTTTGCAATGAAAGACCTGCCCATGGGCAGAGCACTTATATATATATATATATATATATATATATATATATATATATACACACACACACACACATAGACACACACACAATATTTATACATATTATACAAAACCATCACGATGGTCCAGTGGCTAGAGCGCTGGACTCAATCCTGTGAACCCAGGTTCGATCTCCGGCATAAGCACGCATCCATTAACACAGGTATTCTCCGGAAGCTCCTGTTCCTCCCACAACCTCTTCTCAAAGTGGATGTAGTGAAGACCAGTCTTCCATGGCGCACCGTGGACGACTGTCTGTAAATTGGTCTACACAACTGGCTTCATATGATGAAACATATTGATAAACGCACAACAATTTAACAGAACCCATCTACATAGAGAAGTATTCATTCTATGCTAAAAATATATCAAGAAAATTTTAAACTAATTTATGCTGAGAAGGAAAAGTAAATAAATATAATAAAAACTTATTGAGAAAAAAAGAACACTTATTTTAAATATTCACGTTATTTTTACATTCACTCTTTAGAGAGGGAATTTCAGTATTTTATAGGGCAACTTTTACTTTTAATCACAACATCAATTCTGCGGGGAATAGATTCTTCTTCTTTTTCTTTGGCTCTACAGCCTGGTTCCAGCCTTGACCGCCCCAACGATGCTTTTCCATGTCCTTCGATCTAACACCTTTGTTTTCCATCCTCTAACACCTGCTGCTATTATATCCTTCTCCACTTCATCCAGCCATCTTAGCTGAGGTCTCTCTACTTTTCTGGTGCCAAAAGGTATAGTGAGAGTCAATTTCTTGCAAGGATCATTTTCATCCTTCCTACAGATATGGCCCAGCCACCTGACTCTCCTAGCTTTAATTTCTCTGCAAACATCTGGTGCTTTAAAAAGTTGGTATAATTCATAGTTATATCTTTTCCTCCAACTGCCTTCATCATTTACTGGTCCGTATATCGTCCTCAGAACCTTTCTCTCAAATATACTCAGCCTACAATTGTCGGCACTGCCAACTGCCCAGGTTTCAGATCCTTACAGCAAGACTGGTCTTATTAATGTTTTATATAATTTGCACTTAGTGTTGAGGCTGATATCATGGGAATAGATTCTACTAATTCTAATTTCTTTGGTAGTCATAGCTCAAAGTAAGATGCTCTTCTTCATTAGACTTAAGTAGAAGAAAAATACATCAGTTCGCTTTTCATATAGTTTAAGGTGTAATCGAAAATCCTCTTTTGTTGCAGGATTTGCACAGTTTTTAATTTTCTCCTTCATTCGTAAACATGTTGAACAACAATCAGTTGCAGGATTTGCAAAGCTTATGTTGTACTCATTAACAAATATACTTCGAAAGTATTCATAATTGACATGAAGCTCCTAGTCATGAGGTTTCTTGTACTCATCCCACATAGCTGAAATGCTTAAATGGCTGGTTTACATTTTATGATCTGCAGTAGTGACTCTGAGATGGTTATTTCTTAATTAATATTTTAACTGATTGTCTCTTATGGGCAAATTTTTATTTCGAAAAATGCCACCTCTTGTTTTTTTTGACCAAACACCTTGCTTGAGAAATTTGTTACATACATTTTGAAGACGAGACCTTCCTATTTGAAGTGCTTCTAGGAACAGAATTATTTCTACAGAGCGGTCTATGACATTCTCTACGGCACTCGGCGACAAGCGGGTCCAGCGTCAGTGCTTGTCATTCCCGGTGAACGGGGTCCGCCACAGTCGCACGCTACAGTCTTTCTCTCTTTGCCCCTGCTTTCTCTCTCTTTCCCTGCCTTCAAGGACACGTTGCAACAGATAGCTGCTCTTCTGTTGTCTATGAGCTCTGTTGGCGTTTGAATTGATGTACGTAGTCTAAGATGAAGAATGAAAATTGTGGCTTAGTATGGCATCACAAAAGTTTACAAGCCACAGTTATTAAGCCACAATCTTCAATCTTCATCTAGGACATAGGTACATCAATACAAACGTCAACAGAACTCATAGACAACTGAAGAGCAGCTATCTGTTGCAATGTGGCCATGTGCTATGTCCTTGAAGGCAGGCAAAGAGAGAGAAAGCAGGGTTAGAGAGAGAAAGACTGTAGCGTGCGACTGTGACGGACCCCGTTCACCGGGAATGACAAGTGCTGACACCGTGCCGGGCTCACTTGCTGCCGAGTGTTTTAGAGAATGTCATAGACCGCTCTGCACATACCTGAGTGAACATTATCCTCTCTTCATATTTACTCGGTAACATTTTACTGATACAGACTTGCTGAAAGAATTCTTGCGAGATCGTTTGCGTTTTGGTGATAGCACCGTCACATACTTCAGAACCATTAGATTTTGCATGTAGATCTGGCTCCTGGAAGAACTTCTGGTTGATTAATCTCACATCCTGTAATGTAAATTCAAAGCATCTGAATATTGAATTTGTGGATGCTGACAATTTGGGGGTCTTGGGAAACGTTTGCAATGTATCTGAAACAATATACATCAATATTGTAAAATTACACGCGTAACAGAAACGATAATAAACTAAGCAAGCTATCATAGAGCATAAAATAAATTATTTATACTAATATTTGAATACAGTAGGCAGTAACTGAACATATCTAACCTCATTCGTCTCGCCTTGTTTCCTTTCAAGGATTGTTCATTTCTCGTCTTTTTTCGACCTCTGTCGGGAGCAGCAGACGTTACTTTGTTGTTTGAGGTTGCCACTCTATTTTCCTCATTCATGATTACTGTCAATTCACTGTATTAAATGGCAACTATTAAAACTCCAATCGTATCTACAAAAGCACTTTTCCTGTTAACAATAATCAGTACATAGCTGTTCTTCAATGCTGAAAACATTACAACATTATTTTTAAAATTCTCTTCAAATCATTAAAATAACATGGTACCACAACAAAGAAGAAATAGCATGAATTATAAACAAAGGAATCATTTATTGGACAGTAATTACTTTGGTTGCAGATGTAATAGTGGTAGCAGAGGATTTATGATTGAACAAAACACATTTTACATATTTGAGGAATTAATACATGATGTAACTGTATAGTAGGAGGACAAAACATTCCTTGCATCTGCACCTAATTTCTCCAATCGTTTTCTACCATGGACAGAACACGTTTAGTCCCTTTATTTGTAGCTTTATCGTTAGAGAAGATAATAAGGAACAACATGTCGCAAAAAACCAACAAAATATTATCAGTGGACATAACACGTTTTGCAAAGAACAACTAAAAATGTACTAAATACTCCTTCGGAATTTAAATAAGAATTGCCACGTTATTAATAATATAATGCTGCAAACAAAAGTACACGCAAATAATATGCATAAAATAAAATCTTATAATGTAATACCAATTAAACTTATAATCCCAGGATAGAACTGGCTTTTCTTAAGAAACGCTTCGATGATCACTATATCTTAGGTTGCAGATTGAGAATTCATGCTATGTCTATATTTAACGCCAGACTTCATTACAAATCACATTGCAGTGAAGTTTCTTTGTTATTGTATCTTACTGGACTCAAAATCAAAGTATTTTGAAATAATCACACTGAAAAATTAGCTACTAAACGTACCTTCCGAAATTAAATTTCGCATAAGTTCTACAAAAATGCCACGTTATTAAAAATATTGCGCTGGAAATAAAAGTACCCGCAAATAATATGCATGGAATAAAACTTTATAATGTAATACGAATTATACTTCGAATTCCAACATAGCACTGGTCTTTTTGATGATACGTTTCGATGACCACTAAACTTATATGTTAGGCTATAGATTGAGGATTCATGACATATCTTTCTTGAATTAACGCGATGTTCCTTTACAAATCATATTGTAACAAGAGATTCTACGTTATTGTTCCTTTATGTACTGAAAATCAAAGTTTTTTAAAATACATACACTGAAAATAAACTTGTACTTCATACACGTTTCGAATTAAATTATCGCACAAGTTCTGAAAAATTGCTAATATTCATAGGAAAAAAACATCACAATTTAATCCGAAATCAAATTCCAATCTTAAATATAGAAAACATATTAAAAAACAGAACTTGCCTTTCTGATAACACATTTCGATGATCACTAACTTATATATTAGGCTGCAGACTGAGGATTCATGCCATGTCCTTCTTCAAGTAACCGGAGACTTCATTACAAATCATATTGTAAGAAGAGATTGTATCTCACAGTACTGAAAATCAAAGTATTTTGAAATAATAATACCGAAAAATTATGCACTAAATGCTTCTTCCGAAATTATATATCGCATAGGTTCTACAAGATTGTCACGTTATTAATCATATTATGCTGGAGAAAACGTAGGGCCTACACGCAAATAGTATACATGAAATAAAACCTTATAATGTAATATGAATGAAACATCGAGGCTGACGAGAAGTGGAATAACGCAAGTAGGAGATAGTTCAGGGAGTAGTGATGAAGGAAGAGGAGAAAACAAGGTGAAAAAACAGTAGGACTTAAGGAAATGGTGTGGAGAGGGAATAAATCGTGAGAAAAGAAAACTAAGACCTAAAAAGTAGCAATGTGGTAAAGTGAGTAGTGAAAAGCGCAAATAATTAGAGATGTAGAGTGAGGGGAAATGTGTCATACAGGTGGGGGTTATAGTATTTTTGGTATAATAATGGGTTAGGAGTAAACTTGTGGAATAATTGATGACAAACAAGAAGAGACTAGTGGAAGAATTGCAGTAATAAATTAAAAATAAGTAATTTCCTAAATGACTTGTACGTGAGGCGTGTAAAATGGTGAGTCGGCGCTGTATACTAATAATGTGAAGTGCCGCCTCACCAAAAAGTATGTTGCTTAAGACAAATATACATTCATTCACATTCAATATGAATGAAACTTCTAATCTTAGATATAGGACTACTTACAATATAAATTAAAAGCGATCCTGATGAAACGTTTTAATGATCACTACACGCTATACTGTAGATTGAGGAGTCATATCATATCTGTCTTGAATTAACGTGTTTCTTCTTTACAAATCACATTGTAGTAAGAGATTGTACGTTATGCCTATTGTTCCCCACAGTTCTGAAAATCAAAGCATTTTGAAATATTTACACAGAAAATAATTTAATTATCGCAAATGTTTGATAGGAATTGCCACGTTATTAACCATATTTTGCTGAAAACATAAGTAGGTCTACTTGGAAATAATGTGCATAGAATGAAACCTTATTAATTTGATGTGAATTAACTTCTAATATTAGATACCGGTATATAAATGTTTCGATGATCAGTATAGGCCTACTGCATATTAGGCTGTAGACTGAGGATTCATGCCATGTCTTGCTTGAAGTAAGCGAAGGCTTGATTACAAATCACAATGTAGGAAGAATTTATATTTTATTGTCCCTTGCTGTATTTTTGAAGTACACTGAAAGTTAAAGTTTTACTAAATACCCCTTCCGAATTTTAGTATCTCACAAGTTATATAATTATTGCTACGTTATTAATCATATTGTGCTGGAAGTAATATACATACATAGCATATAGCCTTTGTTAATTTAATGCCAATTAAACTTCTAACCTTAGATTATTTAATAAAAAGGCTGCAACTGATTTTTCTGAGGAAAAGTTTCATTGATCACTAAACGTTAGGCTGCAGACTGAGGATCCATGCCATGTCTTGCTTGAATTATCTGAAGACTTGTAGGCTATACCTACGTCACAGCGTTACTTTTAGATATTTGTTACAGATGTAGATTGATCCTGCTCACATTTCACGCGCTTTGTTAACCACTAATCAAGTCACAATTAGCACGATATTAAATGCATCGATTGAAATAGATGTCCATAACCGAAAAGGTAATTGGTAACCATGAAAACGTAACAACAATATCATTTCGTCATACTGTGTTGTGTATTTCAGCGCTCTACACTTTGGATAAGCCGAGACATAAATGGGAGGGTAATATTAAAATGGATTTGAGAGAGGTGGGATATGATGCTACGGACTGGATTAATTTACCTCAGGATAGGGACGGATGGTGGCTTTTGTGAGGGCCGGTTTCTGTGAAAGTAAGTAGGATAACAATTCAAACAAGGCGAATTCTTTCTGTGCGATTTCACCGAATGGAATGTATCGAATAGAAATTATACAAACGTACGTACCTATATGAATATATCATATGCTTGAAATATGAAATTTTCTTATTTAGGTCTGATATATGGATACGATTTAATAATATGAAATCTCAACCAGGTAACTTGTCCCGACCGGGAATCGAACCCGGGCCACCTGGTTTCGCGGCCAGACGTGCTAATCCTTACTCCACAGATGTGGACTGAGATGATAGTTTGTATATTCCTGTTAAGTTGTATTTATTTGTGGGTCTTGTCTGTGTGTTAAGATGTTTTTTTGATGATTTTGTAGTGTGTTCAAGCAACTAAAATACAACATTGCATACAGAACATTTTACAAAAACATCTTAACACACAGACAAGACACACAAATAAATAAAACTTAACAGGTGTATACAAACTATCATGCAACAGTTGCAATGACTTTTACATTAGACAGACCAGAAGACCATTTCAAAGACGTCAAATGAAATCATTTAACTCATAGTCCATATAATAAGGTAAAGTTTCCTTTTTCTGTATCAGATATAAAAGGCATTCTCTTTAATTCCAAATTCAAGACAGTTGATTTTTTATTTAATGTAGGCTGTAATTTCTACGGATTAAGTAGAAACAGATTACATAAATTTACATGAAGTAATAAAAATTTAAAAGGCATGATGGGGCCGATAAGCTAACAAATAACAATTAAAGTTTTATCATATACCGTCAATGCTTATCCATTTAACAAATTTATTTGTTTTACAATAATTTGTTATATTTATTTGATTTTGAACGTTTTCGGCTTTATTAAGCCATCTTCAGCAGCTATATTTTCACATATATCGGTTATGCATTAACTCAAGTAGATTGTGAGAGTAAAGAGGCGGGGAATAAAAACTATTCTCTTTTTTCTACCCTTTCTTTCTCTCTTTTCCTCCTTTCTTCTCACTTTCTGCTATCTTTATGACAACACATATATAAGCTATTTATACGGCAATTTTAAAGATACTATGAAAAGATATGTCGTAGATAGATAGATAGATAGATAGATAGATAGATAGATAGATAGATAGATAGATAGATAGATAGATAGATAGATAGATAGATAGATAGATAGATAGATAGATAGATAGATAGATAGATAGATAGATAGATAGATAGATAGATAGATAGATAGATAGATAGATAGATAGATAGATAGATAGATAGATAGATAGGCAGGCAGGCAGGCAGGCAGGCAGGCAGGCAGGCAGGCAGGCAGGCAGGCAGGCAGGCAGGCAGGCAGGCAGGCAGGCAGGCAGGCAGACAGACAGACAGGTAGATAGATAGATAGATAGATAGATAGATAGATAGATAGATAGATAGATAGATAGATAGATAGATAGATAGATAGATAGATAGATAGATAGATAGATAGGTAGATAGATAGATAGATAGATAGATAGATAGATAGATAGATAGATAGATAGATAGATAGATAGATAGATAGATAGATAGATAGATAGATAGATAGATAGATAGATAGATAGATAGATAGATAGATAGATAGATAGATAGATAGATAGATAGATAGATAGATAGATAGATAGATAGATAGATAGATAGATAGATAGATAGATAGATAGATAGATAGATAGATAGATAGATAGATAGATAGATAGATAGATAGATAGTTTTGCAAAAACATGTGAAACATGTATGGCATCGCCATATACAATTTAAAATACATGATATCATACAATGGATACAAATTCAGATACATGAATATTAAAAAACTCATCGACATCATACAATGGATTTGCCAATAATATAGTCCTATTTCGTGTCCTAAACACTCGGAATGGAAGATTCCTTATATCAACAGGTAGACTATTAAATAATTTAAAAGCAAAGAATAGAAAACTGTTTTGAGTAATACTGTATTTACATTTGTCAATATACAGTATAAATTTGTATTACTTCTTGTAGAATATTTATGAACAGAAGTACATGCTATGTAATTATTAATGTTATTCCGAATGTAAAGGAGACAGGCCAATACATACATAGACGGCAATGTCAAAATTTGTGACTTTATAAAAAGAGGTTTACAATGAGTCGTATTTGATACTCCATGAATTAATCTTAAAGCCTTCTTTTGTAATATGAAAAGAGCTTGAGCAGAAGTATGGTGACCCCAAAGAATAATACCATAATTTAAATGGCTTTGTATATGGCTATGAAATATTGTAAACCATACCTTGTTAGGTAAATTATTCCCTAACAACCTTAACATATATAGGCCTTTACTTATTTTCTTAGCAACATAGTCAACATGAGTTTTCCATCCCATTCTAGGCTCAAGAAAGATGCCCAGAAACCTAACAGCAGTATTACTAACAATAGTAATACCAAAGTTTAATTTAACAGTTTTGTTAGAATTAATCATAAGTTTATTCGCACTACACCAATCAACAACCCTACTTGATACATCAGCAAGTTCCATAGACAATATGTCACTCTTTTTATGAATAGTATTAACGGCTAAATCATCCGCAAACATGAAAGACTCAGAACATCCACCCACATATCGCCATGTTTTTTTTTTCAAAATTGATGATTTCATTATATATTTATAGAGTTATGCCATTAAATTAAGCGTACATATTATTTAGTACTCACCATTCTGTTTTATTCATCATCCACTTCGAATACTCCTTCACTAGTACAAGCTTTGGAGTTAACTTCTGCTTCCTGTATCCTGGGTAAACTTTGGCGATGTCTTTCAAGAATGTGGGTATTGTTTTGGAAGGCGTACCGTATTCAAACCATATGATCCTTTCAGAAATACAGATATGTTGAAGTTCGATTTTTTAAAAGTTTACCCTTTTTGTATTTCCTCATAACAATATGAGATTAATCGAAATCTACTATCTGTCTTGGCCCACCGATAGGAGTTGAATTATTTGTTGGTATTACCACAGTCTAGTATATACAGTCACGAAGCTTGAGTTTTGATGATGCCTGTGAGAAAACATTGCAGTTTTCAGATGAGGGCGCTCGTGTGTCGTGAATGCGATCCTCTCAGTCTCGATGCGTGTCGAATCAGCTGGAGAAATATTGGTACAGTCTGACAATAAAAACATCAACAGCTGTTATAATCAAATAAAATTACCAATACCATAATTGAATTTACTTTTTCTGTCATATATACGGACAGTACCTTATTCCAGAAATAGCTGTATGCCCGACGTAGAGCCCTCAATTTCGTCTGCATTATCAGTTGAACTGCCTTCGTCTGTGCTACCTGGCCTATCATAATACATCTCATCTTCATCACACTATTACTAGCCTTTCAACTTCCTCTTACATTAACGCGTCACGATGCCAATATTCGTCCCCGATATGTTTAACAGATTGGCAGCATTTTATCCAGTCTTCTTTGGTGGTTTTGCATTATCTAACACAACAATGCGAGAACAAGGTTCTTAGGAAAATGTTTGGGGCTAAGAGGGATGAAGTTACAGGAGAATGGGGAAAGTTACACAACACAGAGCTGCACGCATTGTATACTTCACCTGACATAATTAGGACCATAAAATCCAGACGTTTGAGATGGGCAGGACATGTAGCACGTATGGGCGAATCCAGAAATGCATATAGAGTGTTAGCTGGGAGGCCGGAGGGAAAAAGACCTTTGGGGAGGCCGAGACGTAGATGGGAAGATAATATTAAAATGGATTTGAGGGAGGTAGGATATGATGATAGAGACTGGATTAATCTTGCTCAGGATAGGGACCAATGGTGGGCTTATGTGAGGGCGGCAATGAACCTCCGGGTTCCTTAAAAGCCAGTAAGTAAGTAAGTAAGTAAGTAAGTAAGTAAGTAAGTAAGTAAGTAAGTAAGTAAGTAAATAAGTAAGTAAGTAAGTAAGTAACACAACAATTCACTCTGATGGAAGATTTGGTATGAGACGTTCCTTTAACCATTTATTATAATTTTCGCCGTTCATTTCATCACGATAATTTTGCAGATTAAGATTTGGAGTCATATATCAACTCGGCCCCTTCGATGAATTCCATTTCACCACCAGCGTGAACAACAATAGCCTTATGCCCAACACTTTGGTTTACATGCACACCTTGCACTTCATCATGCTGTCAACACTTTTATACGGTGTAATGAGTATGGACCCATGTTTCATCTGTATAAACAATTGGCTTCTTTGGCCCCTTTTCGTTTTGTTTTAGCATTATCAGGTATGCTGCACGACGTGCAACAATGTCCGACAGCTCCATTAAAACATATAGTATGTTTTTGCATTTCTTAAATTTGTATCCCATGGATTTCAGCAGTCTCCAGAATGTATCTTTTCCTTAATAGCATTCATAAGCTTGCTTAGGGTCGGAATTTCTTTATCTCTGCTCATAAAACTCTAAAAAGTTCTGCGGATAACACATTTTTCAAAATCATCAAGTACAATTTTCTTTGAATGTGGGCGGCTTTTACCAGAAGTTGGAAATTGTCCTTCAATGCGCTTTGCTTCCTCACCTCCTTAGCTGTAATATGTTTTGTTCTTTCATTCTTCCCCACCGCCGTTGCTGTTCTTTTCACAGCGTTCGTTAATGGAATAATAAGACCTTTCTTTTTCTCTTTACAAAATTTTAGCACATTGTATATAATCTTCTGCTATGCGTGACGAGTGTCTCGGCAGAGTTTCCATTCGCTACACACTTCCGATACCGACTAGCAGAATGAACGAACTGAACTGAGGCATTTCTTTACTGCAGCGCTGTGCATAGTACGTCAGAACTGGGTGACGTAATGCGGTATCGATCGCATGTTTATGTTCAAGCTTACTCTACCTGCCGTCTACAATGATTCTTCAGACTTCATCCGAACCGTACTAATAATATTGCTGTATCATTACCAGTGGCGTAGCGTCAATGTAAGCTAAAAAGCTCAGCTTCCCCAGTTAATAATAATTTCATAACAAACCTGCAGTTTATGAACAAAATTATTTATTAATCTTAATACAATTTATATTTACGCGTTAAATATTGTGATGCGGCAGCTCAGGATGATTTGTGATGCAGCAGTAAACATGAAGCCTGCACACACCAGCTTCCAATCCCCTAATTCTTCTGTGTAACCCTACCCGCAGATTTTCCATCCCTTTCTAACAAAACTACCCTGGTCGCAAGGCTCGCAAGAAGCTAGCTTTAACATTGAAAATAATTTAGTTTCCGAGTTATCCCTTTCGTGAGTTGTGTTTAGTTGAAGTGTTAGTGTGCATTTTGACTGATATAATAAATAATGAGTGAAATAACTGTTGCTGACACTAATTTACTTGAATTTTTAGGACAATTCCATTATCAAGACTGTCTTATGAACAAAAGTGTGATTTAAAAACAAACGACCGACTCCCTTGCTATCAATGAAGGACACAACCAAGACAGACGCATAACTTACGTAATTACTAATACTGTATTTATTGACCGTTAATATTGTGATTTCTCTAAATATGACAGGGGGTAAGTTAATGCTAAATTATACGTCTATTTGTTAGAGATAGTCTATGTGTAAACCATGAAATCATATTATACTACGTACCATTTGAGGTGATGCCTTATTGGTATTACCTACGAGGTTCCAACCAATCTTGGACTGCTGATTTGACATTGACTACTATTTATTTTAAGACTATATTTTTCCAATACGTTATTTCATATGTACATGGAAGACAATTTGAGTTAGCTTCCCCTGCTCAAAATTTCATGCTACGCCACTGATCATTACTGCTGCAATTTAGTGCTATAGCTCGCGCAAGAAACGATTACCGAAAACCAATGGTGGCGTTGCTGTCTGTTTTGACGTGTGTATGTAGGCACGCCGAGAGGGGAGAGGTGCGAGCCGACGGAAGTACTGTCTCTTCCAAGAAGATGAACAAATGAGGACATCGCTATGGAAATAAAGAACGTAGCAAGAGAACAATTCGAAGCTAATTAAACGCGCAACATATGTTTACGAATGAAATAATAATGCCGTGCGATACAAGACACACATTCACATGCAATGGAACAAACTAAAGTCGTGATGTAACTATCACAACGCAAGACTGATTCTATCGATGTCATTTCTCTTCCGACTGTACTCTTGAATATCATTCAAGTTATCTCGTGACCTTTCCTCTCGCCCGCTCTTCCTTATCGCATTGTTTGATTCGCATTCCTTCCGTCGTCGGTAATCCGTACTTGCGAGACCTATACTACTGCTATACCACCACTGTAACTACCACCACCACTATTGATAAAACAGTCCAAGATATAGGACGAGACATATACTCATAGATGAATATAGAAATTGTATAAAAAATAAGTTATGTAATTATTCGTTAAATATTTCAATGTACTTGCTTATCTGCTCTTCATTACTCTCTCCAAACTTCTTAAAAGTGATAAAATACGGACATGTCACTTGGGTTATATAGCATCCGGTCCCCCAGATTCAAGCTATAACTCTCTCTGTGGGCCGTATGAATGTTTATTATATATTTTAATGAAATATATTAGTTATAATGAAATGTATTATAAGCCCATATGGTGGCTCAGAACTAGCCTAATGCTTATTTTGAAAATAATTATGTTATTTTAATGTTACAACAATAATGTTTAAAGTAATGAGCGTATTCTGTATCAACTTTTTCCCCTACAAATTAGACTACCCACCACGTACAATATTATCTGCAGTTACAGTAATATAAATACTACAAGAATAGTATTGATATATAAAAGGAGTATTCAGATTTAGTTACGTAAATGACTTTCATTATAATTTCCACGCTAGAGGCTCGGTTAAATTTCAGCGAGACCAAATAGGCCTAGTAACTGTAGTGTTGGAATAAGGTGAATTGGCAAATTCTCGAGGTGCTTTCATCTTCCCTGAAATAATTTGTATATTATTTTCGTAATATTTAACCGTTTTTAAATGAAACATTCAATTTGAAAATGAGTAATTGAATACAAATATAAAATTTCCTTTAGTTTCTATCCATGGAATTAAATATTCGTAAAATTGAAACTCGTACTGCACGGTAATGTAGATAAATACTGCCGCGCCAATACCTCACATATAAAAGGCTTAGCAAAGTTCAGAAGTAGATAGAACAGTACTGATATTTATGAAATAGAATTTGCTTTAATTATACTCTAAAATCAATTATGACTTTAAATCAGTTCCTGTTCGAAGCACGCTTGTCCACAAGCCAACGCAAACTTACATTAGTGTGTAACTGTTGAACATTAAGTACAAACTAAACAATAATAACATATATTATAGGATAGTTATCGTAACCTAACAAATTCATTGAATGAATCTCAACCCGGACACCGTCGGCCGTTCTTGAAATATCCAACCCGTATTCTATCTAGTTCCTGCCCGATGTCTTGTAACATTGGTTGCGTCAACACTGTTCACTGCATTAGTTGTAACTTCCTTCAGTGTTCCTGATTCTAGAAATCCTTTACATAGTCCCACAGGAAAAGATATTGGTCCTTCAAGTCCAATCCAACGCAATGGGAGAAAGTTACCGACATCAGTACTTCACTATGGTGGCATGTCGTTTTGTTGACAATGTTGGGTTGCAAACTCATCACCTGATGTACGAAGTAGAAGTGAAATATACGCAGATACGTTCACTTTCTTATCGCATAGTCGATAAAGTAATAAAACTGGCTATAATAAAGTCTTGTAGTTAACACATATTCCGCACACATTTCGAAACATTCGTTGCACTGTCATTATGGATCCCACTGTTGGTGTAGCAAACGAAGCATTATCACTTTTCTTGATCACTAATCACTTCCACATAAAACACATTACACAGGAAAACAAAGTACAGTATATGCAACGCTTATATCTTCAGATGAGCGAGTGTTATAATGTTGATTTCCTCTGCAATATAATATCAAGTAGATGCATTACGCACCTAACATATTAGACTACATAATTAAATATTTGCATTGGCTTATGAACACTGTACTTTAATAACATGTGATAGATTAATATTTTAATTTCCCTTGTCAAAATGTTAAATATCAGTAATTCAATTTAATTATTAAGAGTGGTATATATTAACTTCGGATTATTACAAGAAAAATCAAAATCAATACGTCTATTCCTAACAAGGAGAGAGTATAGCGAGAAGCTGCATTAAGTCCATAGCAGCTTACGTATGAAGTGAGTTGTCATGGAACGGGTATCATCAGCTGCAGCTGATTCTTTGTTGCCGGTTAATACGGCCCAAATGACTATTTAAAAATTCTGAAACAAATTAAATAAAACAGTAAAAATGCTCATTTCAAACCTCCTGTTTGTGTTCTTCCAGATAGGAAAGAGTGGGAGGGAGATCACCTTAACCAATTCCCAAGTCGTAGTCTGGTTTAGTTCAGAACAGACAGCGGTACTGGACCAGGGCTTTACGGTGTAACATCCAGGGTTAGAATACCTATCACCGTTGGTCAATATTCTACGGTTTTGCAGGCTGGATTGTTTGTGATATGAGCTTGCGCTCATGAAAATCTAAATAGATCATGCGAAGGCCTGAATATCTTTATTTACTCTGGTAGCCAGGCTACACAGGTGAGCCACCGGCGTAGCTAAGGCGCTTGCCTGCCGATCCGGAGTCGCGCTGGGGTGCGGGTTCGATTCCCGCTTGGGCTGATTACCTGGTTGGGTTTTTTCCCGAGGTTTTCCCCAACTATAAGGCAAATGTTAAGTAATCTACCGCGAATCTCGGCCTCATCTCGCCAAATGTCATCCCGCTCTGTTATATACCAGTGCATTGGCGAAAGTGTAAGCATCGAATTATGTCGTTATCAAAACCGTCTGCTACAAAACGCACATTTCGTATGGAATGGGAAAATGAATTGTTTTGTTGTAAGGTCGGAGACAATTTTCAGTGTAAGCTTTGTAGTAAAATATTACTTGACAATATTAATATCGTCATAAGTTGTTATTATTATTATTATTATTATTATTATTATTATTATTATTGTTATTATTATTGTTATTGTTGTTGTTGTTGCATCAGTATTTATAATTTTTAAATTGTAGATGTGGATCGAAACAAACAGTTGGAGCAACTGAAAGAGAAACTGAGTGCACCCAGAGGAATATACTTTGCATCCATCATATAAATTTCAGCTTACTAGTCATGTAGTTGTTACATATCGATTTGTTAAATCTTTCAATCCTATGGCTTAACACAAAATATAGAACAAATTAACTCAGTGTTTTATATATTTACATAATTTTGTATTATTCTACAAAGGTTTCACCCTCCTAGGGGCATCATCAGGTACAATGGTGTTTACATCAAATATCTAAAATCAATTAAAAGAATACGACCACATGTTCAAAGTAATGTATCACAGTGGAGTAATAATATGTGTAGAATATAAAGTATAGTGTGCAATTGAACAAAATATTAGAATGAACATACAAATTATAGATTAAAGCATAACCAGGTCAAAATATTAAAATCACAGGCCAAAATTCCTTATAATTGTGTTATGTTGATAGTATAGAGAATACAATATATTTAAATATAATTTAGTGCTAAAACATAAAAGTTGAGTCCTAATATAACATGAATATACTATTATAGAGAACTGTTAACTATCTCATTCTTTGAAGACATTATTCTTATAGCAAATGAATTTTCATTAATAAAATTATATATTTAAAGAACTATTATGCGAAAGGGTGTGCATTAATATATCGTACGTTGAACAATAGTATGTTATGTGGTTAGTTATAATGCAGACATATCACTAAATGTTGAGTCGTAAATAATGTGAAGTCAAATGTTGTAGTCGGATTGCTAATGGGGCAAGTAAGATGTTACTTATATTCATGTATTAACCATCGTATGCTCAACTTTATCTGTAACATATATTTACTATTGTAATAGATGAATTAGATAAAAAGATTTTGAATTAAAATTCCATGTAAAGTTATAATATGTTATATGAACTAATTATATATTGACATTCGGGAGCAAGGTGTAGCTATCTGTGATATATCACGATACAAATGTATCATTGAAAAATAATAAGAAACAAACATCAACACCGACAGAACAAGGTAGAATAATAAATCTAACAAATACCCAATTCACAAAAGATGAAATAGATATATTAAATTTAGGGTACAACCATAAATTCCCTCAGGATAATTTCCGAAAAACTGTAGATAATATAATTATCGAAACAGAAGCTCTAATACAAAACAATACACATTCTAATAAAGAATATCTTAGACGTCGAGCTGCTAGTATAATAAAAGAGTTTAAGAATAATTCCAGTACAATTACACAATTCAAAAAGGCTAAAGAAATAAAAAAACTAAAGAATTTACAACAGCGTCACAGCAATTTAATACATACAAAGGCTGATAAAAATAATGCAGTTATAATTATGGAAAAAGAACAATATATCAACAGAACTACAGAATTTTTAGACAAAAACGAAATTATTGAAATAAATGTTGATCCTACCGAAACTTATCAAAAAGAATTCAGAACAGCAATAAAAAATTCCACACAGGTTATACCATCTAATAACATACATCCATAAATACATTAATCAAAATCCAAAAATACCAATACTCAGTACATTACCAAAAACATACAAAAATCCGATAACTATGAGACCTAATGTAAACAGTATTAACGCACCTAATTACAAATTACACAAATTTCTCCAGAAATTCTTAAAATATACATTACAACTCGAAAACAAATACACTATAATTAATACAAAACAATTAGTAAATAATTTAAAAGAAATAAAGATTAATAACAATACACGAATGATGTCCTTAGACATAGAAAATTTGTGTACAAACATCTCATTTAATGAAACGTTAGACATTATTCAAAATAAATTAGAGAAAATTAACATACAAAAAAACAAAAATCGAGCAAATTATGACACTTCTAAAAACAGCAATAAAACAAATTATTTCCATTCCAACGACAAAATTTATAAACAAAACAAATGATTAGCCATGGGAATCCCGCTATCAGAATTATTTACAGAAATATTTCTACAGCATCTAGAAGGCCAAACAATAGACGATATAATACAAAACCATAACATAAAATTGTACATAAGTTACGTAGATGACACTTTGATCATTTATGATAACGTAAAAATAGATGATCATATATTAAAGTCTTTCAATAGTCTTCACAATAGTTTAAAGTTTACTCAAGAAAATGAATTAAATAAATCCTTAAATTTCTTGGACATTACATTAATAAAACAGAAAACAAAATTTGCTTTTGACATTTACAGAAAACCAGGCCACACAAACCATTGCATTTCATCTAATTCAATACACCCCATTACACATAAGCTCAGCATGTTCAATTTTCTAATTGAGAGATTAATGTACTGTACATACCATTAAATAAGAAAATTATAAAAAAGTATATAGTGAAATATTACAAATGGCTAATGAGAATGGATATAATACAAAAATGATAAAAAATAATTCAGGAAAAAAAGAAAGACTAACAAAACAAAAAAAGTTTACACCTCATGTCGCTAAAAAAGAGAAAAGGCAAAAGGCAAATGCAACACTCATATATATATGAAATATAGTCCACAAACATAATAACAAGCTCAAAAAATCTAACTAATGGACTTCTAAAATATAACAAATTACATAATAATAGCATTTACAGATACTGTATCTGACTTCAAGACTAACCGCTGAAAGTCAAAATATGCTATTCATTTGATGATACTGGCCATGGACTAGGACATAATAAAGACACTGAAAATTTTAAATACATATGCAGTTATTAAATTAATAAATAGTGCCGAACAATTCTAAATAACTAATAGTACATTATGCAACGAGCCTATAATGAAGGTAATTAAGGAGTATGGATATTTATGAAACGAGCGCAAGCGAGTTTCATAATTTTCATACAAGCTTCTTAATTACCATTATAGGCGAGTTTCATACGACTTTTTATGCTCGACCATATTTCTAACTTGATATTATTAATTTTTTAGCAATGTCCCGTATGTTGTGGGATGTGCGCAGGCGCGAAAGTATTGATTTTTTCCGAGGAACAGATGTCCACATTGACCTTGCTAGGCCATAAGAACCTACAGAGATAACATTGAAAGTAAATTAGACATTGAAAAACGAGATGACAAATTGAATTTATTTGAATATTATTTACAATTAACGCTAATTATTATAGTAACAGAACATAACCTTCTGCGGCAGTATTGGATTTTCAGCCTCCGTGACTTTTCGCTAATTCTCTTTCGATTGCATATCCGAGAATAATTGATACTTGCGGTTTTATAATGGTAGAAAGCTGACCTGTCATTGGCTGAACAGTTGTAACCTGAGTCGTCATTGGCTGAAAGACCTGACCTTTAATGAGTAGGTGTACTTAATGACATGCATTAAAGGTCTGCTACCAGGTGTATAATTACTACATTTCGGCATGGTCGAGCATAAAGAATATTTAAAACACGGTACCATAAATTAACGAAAATCTTATTCATAATCAAAATCCATTATACACTCTTTATGTATACAAAACATAGTCCCTTACTTCACCCAATAACAATTAATATTACTACGCGGATATAATACATGAGCCATATGCAATACGTAATATTTGGTAAGTAGACGCACGAGCCAGTAGCTACACTTTGCTTCCGATTATCAACATGCAAGTAGTTATAGAATACAATCCAATTATGAAATTTTATTTCATTAGTCAATTACCAATTTTCATAAATTTAAAATATTTGTTACAGATAAATTGAGTACACGATAGTATCACATGGATACTGAGAACATCTCATTTATCCCAACTGGCACAATGATTACAGCATTTAACTCCAGCAAGCAAGCAAGCAAGCAAGCCCAGGCAGGCAGGCAGGCAGGCAGGCAGGCAGGCAGGCAGGCAGGCAGGCAGGCAAGCCAAGCAAACAAGCAAGGCAGGCCAGGCACGGCAGGGTACGGCAGGGCAGGGCAGGGGAAGGCAAAGCAGGGCAGGGCAAAGCCAGCCAATGCAAGGGCAAGCAATGGCAAGCAAAGGCAAGGGCAGGGCAAGGAAAGGCAGGCCAGGGCAAGGCCGGGCAGGGCAGGGCAAGGCCGGGCAGGGCAAGGCAGGCAGGGCAGGCCAGGAGAAGGCAGGGCAGGACAGGGCAAGGCAGGGCACGCCAGGGCAAGGCCGGACAGGGTAGGGCAAGGCCGGGCAGGGCAGGGCAAGGCCGGGCAGGGCAGGACAAGAGTAGGCAGGCCAGGGCAATGGCAGGCAGGGGAGGCCAAGGCAGGCAGGGCAAGGCAGGCAGGGCAGGACAGGGCAAGTCAGGGCAGGGCAGGCCAAGGCGGGCAGGGCAGGGCAAGGCAGGCAGGGCAGGACAGGGCAAGTCAGGGCAGGGCAGGCCAAGGCAGGCAGGGGAGGCCAAGGCAGGCAGGGCAGGGCAAGGCAAGGCCGGGCAGGACAGGGCAATTCAGGGCAGGGCAGGCCAAGGCAGGCAGGGCAGAGCAAGGCCGGGCAAGGCCGGGCAGAGCAGGCCAAGGGCAGACATAGCAGGGCAGGGCAAGGCAGGGGAGGGCAGGGCAGGGCAGGGCAGGGCAGGGGCAGACATGGCAGACTAAGGCTGGCAGGGCAGGGCAAGGCTGGCAGGGCAGGACAAGGCAGGGCAAGCAAGCAGCTGGTTTATACACATGGCTTAATATACCGAAATATATTTATAATTTGTAGTTATTGAGATTATGATTTTTATTGCTATTATTATAGTTATCGTTACTACTATTATTATTTATTAGCATCACTTTCAAACCACTGCTAGTAAAGCCTACAAGCTGCAGCTGCATTTTGTCGTGTTTCACCATAGAGCAGAACAATGTCAGTGCACTCTGCATTTGTAAATGCACCAGGAACACCGCTGTTCTTGTAATTAGTAATAGAACGACGTAAATGAAGCGGGTTCATTACCCTGTTACTAGTAGTAATACTTGACATTTGAACCACTATGACAGACGCGGGCAAACTGGTAATCATGATTATATCTGGTAGCGGGGGGAGTTCTGACGTCACGTTCCTCCCACCAACTTCCACCCCCTCTGTAAGCGACCCTTAGTCGATGTGACGGATTGTCTTTGCGATGTTGAATACTCATAAACGTCCATTCCAAGTAGATTAGGAAGAAATATTCTTCTGTTGTGCTCATAGAGAAAACGTGATATGTTTACTATGCAACAAAATCGTTATAGGAACGCACAGAAGCAATATACACAGATATTATAAACACGTTATAAGAATCATAGCTTAATTACAGGTAAATAATCGTAGTTTGAAGTTTAATACCTACACAATAAGCTAAAATAATAATATTAGCTAGATCATTTTTCTGTTTTCACAATTAAAAAAAAAACATTTCGCTCTATCTTGTTTATTTCTCTCTGTTTCAATTTATAGGGCCGGAACGTACGGAGCGGCTTAAAAAATTAAAAACCCAAGTATTAAATAACCAGAATAGGGAGGAGGCGAATACTATGACTCAACAACAAAAGGAAATTCTTACCAGTGACATAGTTGTATGGGAAGTCGTAAAATCATTGAAACCTTTGTTAAAACATGTTTAATAAGTATGGCGAGTGTTATGTCTCTGAACAAATGAAACAATATGAAAACATTAATTTGCCTCATCGTATTAACTATAGGGATAGGAATAGAAGATACTTCAAACCTGGTGGATGAGTAATTAAAATCTAGTATTTCCCAATTCATAGTGTATTCATTAACTTTAGATGAAAGTTCAGACATTGCTCAGTCAGCATGGATCTTAAGGTAATTATCATTTATTTTTATATCAACTTCATGTAATAAAATGTGTACAATGAATTTAATTGTAAAACATTGATAAGAGCTTGCTTAACACAAGGTAGAGATAATGTGTGCTCATAACTGATATTCTGTTTCCTTTGAAGTTCGCTACTGCACATGAAAGGGGTAAAGTACATTCCCCTACCACACAAACTCTCCTCTGTATGGCTGGTTGCATCTCAAGCTCTGCCCACCACTGCACTAGGACACTCGAGTCGAACGCTCGCATTTGTTTCGACATCCGTTCCCTAAGCCTCTGAACTAGGCAACTGTTTAGCGTGTTACTCACGAAGGGAAGTCTAGTTCAACAAAATACGGCGCAGATGGGCCACCTGGTAGCTATGCCACACTAGCGTGAACAATGCTCTTTGTACATACGAAAATATCCGAAATTGAAATGAGGTGGTTACTTAAACAATACTTGCACTGCAAGAAATTTATTTCAATGTCACAAAAAGTGATAGATGCATAGGAATAACATGGAATGTTACTGATTTACCATGATGAAATCGTCTGAAATGTGTCTTACAGTGGAAAGCCATTGTATCTTAATTTCAAATAAGGATCTATTAATTCTTGATAAAATTATTATATGCCATGTGTATCATTCTGTGATACATTGACTGGGCAACAAAACATTCAGCTGGCGCTTCAATACACAAATGATTCCTTATAATAATTATTTTTAAGGAGCTATTAATATTAAACCATTACAGAAAGTAAACGATACATTTTGATGACGATTTGAAATATAATTTACTTCACTTCATTATAATTGCTGTCAGCGAGATGATATTTGGCGAGATGAGGTCTGAGATTCGTCATTTTATTGCCTGATAATCGTCTTACAGTAGGTATAAACCTCTGAAAGATAGCAAACAGATAATCAACCCAAGAAGCGGTAATCGAACCCACGCATGAGCGCAACTCCGATTTTTAAATTTAGTTTAACGATAGATTCAATTAAGGTGATGGAATTTTCCGGTACTTACATAATCTTATTTCATGACCTGCGTAACATTAATATGAATTGGTGATACCTGATTATACAGTAACACGTCCAGTAACAGCTGTCTGCACTTTAGTCCATCCTGTAACCGCTGTAGTAAAGTCAACTTCAACTGGAAGAACTTAGAACTGATGCAGCCCAGAACATATGCTGCCAACTTGAAATGTATACAATTTTAATGAAGGGAATGTGCAGTTGAATAATAATATGTATTAAAGATGCAGTTATTTTTAAATAAAAAAAAATGATTTGGTAATGATACATTAGGCTACTGCAGGGTTGCCGAACTGAAGCTTTTTTGGTGCTCGAGGCTCTCTCTAGAGCCGCGTACTGAAAGGTGAGGTGTCTTCGGTTCTTGTAGCCAACAGAGTGCGACCATGGAACTGCGAGCGGAGACGAATCTAAATACTAGCTGTAGGGTTCGGACAGAAGATTACGCGAAAGCATGGAATTCATGGTGGGAAAAAGTAGTGGTGAAGGTCACAAGCTAAACACAACCTCCTCTATTGCCTAGAATGCAGTACATAAGCTGAGAAATATAAACAAATTGCATTCATTGTGTTCAACGGAGTAGAGTTGATATAATCTTACTATACTTATTGTATGCTACTACTCTTGTGTATATTTTAGGTTAATGTATTTAAATTGAACCATGGTTAATAGTGTATTCTTTACGTTTAACATCTGAAATATAATAAATTATGAGTGAAGAGCGTAGACCCTAATAAAAATCATCCTCCACGTAAAAGATGCAAGGCGCAGTTTTCAGGCAAGAACTATTTCCTACGTTAGGTAGATTTGTTGCAAATGTATTTTCACTGTTCGCGACGACTTATATTTGTGAAGCTGCATTTTTATTAATGAAATATTATAACCCACAGTTAATTTCCGATTTATAACGCAAATCGTCTTAGCTGCATTTAGATTGGCAACAGCCAATAGAATTTGAATATATCAGACCCCTAACTGCCCATTGTGCAACTCAAACCAAGAAATGGATTCGGAACACCTCAAAATCTGTGCTTCAGTGGCTGACCATGACAATATCTTTGAAACATATTGGAGTACAAGAGGTCAAATGACTTTGTCAAACGTCTGGCATATAAAACAACAACATTAATGAAATTAACGAAGACTCACATTCGTAGCAGAATGTCTGATAAACATTCACGAAGTTGTTATGAAGGGAACGCACTGTCAACTTTCTACGAAAGCAGTTTCTTCCTCGAAAATGTAAGATGTAAATGAATCTATTTAATGCACAAAGTACGTTTATTATTCCAATAAGCATTTTTCCCTTCAACGGAAACACTCGCTGCATTTCTCTCACATAAATTCATTCCTGGGGGGGGGGGATAGCTTGTTGAAACAGAGCCGACTATTCTTTCAACATCACGGGTTCGCAGGCTACCCCTACCCTCGCGCTGGTGAGAACCATTCGGCTATCTTCGATCAACGCTGCTACATCCTTGACAGCAACTATAACATTATAGCGACTATGCCGGGAGCCTCAGTTCGGCACCCCTGGGCTACTGGATTGCAAAAACTTAAAGTTAGTATATTGACTAATTATGTGGCAATAAAATTTTCGAGATAATAGTATTAAGAGAATAATTATGAAGAAAGTACAATAATATAGAATTTAGCTAAATAAAAATTGCTCAATGGAAGCGTGTGAATTTGAGGGCAATTCCAGCTACAGAACTACCATGGCACGAGAAGGCAATAACAGAATGCAGTTAATTCTCGGTTAGCAAGATGCGGTGTTCACAGTCAGTAATTCAGAGAGTGGAGAAATTCTATAACCCTGTAATATGACAAAATATTTCATATTATCTGGAAAATGAAATCTTGACTTAACAACATTGAAACATTATACTAATTTTATAATACGATGCTGCTGTCACTATTACCACTACTATAAATTTTTGCTGCTTTCTGTTTGCTTTTACAATGAAACGACTTAAGAGCCATAATCAGATAGTTCACTCTTTTCAATTTCCCGAAATAAAAATACAATAACTTTTTAATAAAAGTAAGGTTTCCTGCACTCATCTTAATGTATTAGTGCGCTGTGATTTCCGAAAACGTTTATACAACTTCTCACAAACTGTGTGTTTAATAATATATATATTTTTTAATTTCCACTTTAGACCAATGACTCTCATTTCCGTCTCCTGGGGCATCATCAGGTAATACATAACAATATAAAATATTAACTCCATAGTGCATATGAAAATGTGTTTATATAATTGCGAAGACGAAGATCAAATTAAGAGAGGTTGTTATCATCATATCCTCAATTATATTTTAAGAATTACTTGCCCAGGTGTGATAACAATGCATTATATTAGTGAACAATGATTAATTAAATTTTGTAAAAATTAATAAAATATTGCAATAATGGGAGCAAGATTATTTTAAACTGTCATAAATTGTGACTGTTGATGTTGCATAACTTCCCCCACGATAATTTCTGTAAAACTTTGGATAACATAATTATTGAAACAGAAGCATTACTACAGAATTATACACATATTAATAAGGAATATCTTAGATATCAAGCAGTCAAAATAATAAAGATTATGAAAGTAATCCCAGGACAATAAAACAATTCAAGAAGGTAAATGAAATTAAGGAAATGTCAATAAATTACAACAATAATGACTTCACAATAATTTAGTACATACCAAACCTCATAAAAATGCAGTTGTAAGCGTGAAAAAATATGAATATCTTGACAAAGTCATTGAATTTTTTAATAAAAGTGAAACGAAGGACATAAAAACTGATCCTGCAGAAATATACTATTATAACAGCACTAAAATACCCCACAGAGGTCATATCATCTCATAATACATAAATATATTAACTAAAATCCAAAGATTCCGATACTTAGAACATTACCTAAAACGCATAAAACCCAATAACTATGAGACCAATAGTCAACAGTATTATACACCACACCACACCACACCACACCACACCACACCACACCACACCACACCACACCACACCACACCACACCACACCACACCACACCACACCACACCACACCACACCACACCACACCACACCACACCACACCACACCACACCACACCACACCACACCACACCACACCACACCACACCACACCACACCACACCACACCACACCACACCACACCACACCACACCACACCACACCACACCACACCACACCACACCACACCACACCACACCACACCACACCACACCACACCACACCACACCACACCACACCACACCACACCACACCACACCACACCACACCACACCACACCACACCACACCACACCACACCACACCACACCACACCACACCACACCACACCACACCACACCACACCACACCACACCACACCACACCACACCACACCACACCACACCACACCACACCACACCACACCACACCACACCACACCACACCACACCACACCACACCACACCACACCACACCACACCACACCACACCACACCACACCACACCACACCACACCACACCACACCACACCACACCACACCACACCACACCACACCACACCACACCACACCACACCACACCACACCACACCACACCACACCACACCACACCACACCACACCACACCACACCACACCACACCACACCACACCACACCACACCACACCACACCACACCACACCACACCACACCACACCACACCACACCACACCACACCACACCACACCACACCACACCACACCACACCACACCACACCACACCACACCACACCACACCACACCACACCACACCACACCACACCACACCACACCACACCACACCACACCACACCACACCACACCACACCACACCACACCACACCACACCACACCACACCACACCACACCACACCACACCACACCACACCACACCACACCACACCACACCACACCCCACCACACCCCACCACACCCCACCCCACCACACCACACCCCACCACACCCCACCCCACCACACCACACCCCACACCACACACCACACCCCACACCACACACCACACCCCACACCCCACACCACACACCACACCCCACACACCACACCACACCACACACCACACCACACCACACACCACACCACACCACACACCACACCACACCACACACCACTGGAAATAATAACAAATAGCTCAGGATTAGTGAGTATAAAACGTTTCATATTAGCAAGGAAGCATTCATGACTTCTTTATATTGTATATACAGTAGATATATTCGTGTTGTCAAATGTAGTACTGCTGGAACTAGTGGTGGAGCATGCTGTTGTATATACTTCATTCATACATACATACATACATACATACATACATACATACATACATACATACATACATACACACTCCATTCTTCACTCACGATAACAAAACAAAAAACAAAATCTGTGTTTCTCATTAAATTTTATAGTAAATTGGGTCATACAAGTTATTGTATTTCAATACATTCTGTACATTCCATGTCTCACAAATTTAGAACGTTCAATCTTTTAGTGGAAAAATTAATACAAATACCGTTAAGTAGAAATACTTACAAAAAAAGAATACAATAAAATACTAGAAATAGCGAAAGAAAATGGATATAATTACAATACGAGTAAGAAAATGAATCACAAAAAAGAAATACTAGGTAACAGAAGACGTTTACAACCCATTCCACTAATAGAGAGAGAAAACAAAAAGCATATTCAACATTAACATATAATAAATATACAGTATTTCCAGTAAATCAGGCAATTATTTTAATAGAGAAAATATTACAATTGCACATAAACCCAATAACAGGCTCAACAATAATTTAAGTAATGGTCTCGAAAAACAATAAATTACACAATAATGGAATCTATGATTTAGAATGTTTAACGCGCAAAAGTAAATATGCATTGGACAGACACGGAGGAATTTCATAGTCAGATATGGGGAACACATATCTGACTTTAAAAAGAACCGTAGAAAATCGAAGTACGCGACTCATTTGATAGAAACGGGTCACGAGTTAGGTCATAATACTGATATATTTAAAATGATAAAATCTTGTTGCAATGATAAATTAATTAATACTGCTGAGGAGTTCTATACAACAAAGCAATATTTGCAAGATGGCATAATAATAAATCAGAATTTGGTTCACAATAATAATTCTTTGTATACTCTCTAACCTGTTTAAAAATAGTTCCTCATTCTAACATGTTCACGTCAATATGCAGATACGAGAGCTGTGCGTATTCGGCAATACCAAGACAGTCGAACTTACACACGCTAGCAGATATCATCGCATCACAGTCTTCATAATTATTACGTAAGTACAAACATAGCGTAAAACATAAAATCTGTTAACATTAACTACTATAATATACATATCTGTTAGAGATATCAGAATTGAGCATATGGAGGTTTTCACGATATTACCAGTCAAGCTGCATCGTCATCTTATCTTCTTACGACAACATTAATACGTGATCAAGTTGAAATACAATTGGACTTCACATTTAGCAATACGATGAATTTAATAACTTTTAAAAATGTGATATCAACAGTCATAATTTTTGGCAATTTTAAATAACCTCGCTCCCATTATGGCAACATTTAATTACTTAAAAAAGCACTGAATAGATACCGTAACAAACCCCTAGGTCTAAAATGTGAAATGGTTATCGAAATGATAATTCAAAATATAAAGATCCTAGCATTTCTAAGTATGATGTAACTATCGGAAAACAAAAAAAGTAAATAGAAAATGTGACCACACGTACTTAATTATCGTCGAAGCAAGGAACTGAGCGTGAGATTGACATATTTTTAGAATAAAGAAAAAGGCTGGCAAACAAAATTAAACTTTTAATGGTTGATACATAATTTACTATTAGTGTAACAGAATTGCTTAACTATGGACTAGTGGGGAGTGAAACATAGCACGCTGAGGGCGATCTATCTGAATATGGCTTTTAGACATATAAAATTTTTATCCTACTTACGCCTAAAAAGACGGCGGCAAAGCCTAGAAAATACATATCTGAAGCAGGAAAAGCAGCCATTCTTCGTTCGTCTATCCTTGTCTTCTTCTTCTTCTGCCGATAGGTCCTCGACGTGTGGTGCTGGCATGGGTTCTGTAATGGAAGCCACCATGGAATCTGCCATGGATTCTGGCATAGGGAATTGCATAGCTTCTGAGCTTGGATCTGATGTGGAAACTGTCTGTGGTGGCATGAAATCTGGCATAGGTTCTATCATGGAAGCTGGCATGGGAGAGGATATGGTTTCGTGCATGATATCCGGGATTAGATCTGGCATGGGAGCCGGGATGGTATCTAGCGAGGGAACTGTCATAGCTTTTAGCATGAGCACCGGCATAGCTTCTGGAATGGTAGCCAGCATGAGTTCTCCCATGAGATCTAGCATGGGACCTGACAAAGGACCTGCCATGGGAGTTACCATGCGAGCCGGCATTTCGGGCATGAAAACTGGCGTGGTAGCTGACATGAGAGCTGCTGTAGAAGCCGGCATGGATTCTGGCATGGTTGCAGGTATGGGATCTGGCGAGGGAGGTGCCATGGGATCCGACATGAGAGCCTGCATGCGTGGCGGCATGGGACCTAACATACATGGTTCTTGCATAGCATCTAGTATGCGAATTGGGCATGGTGGTATGGAATCTGGCATGGGTTTTCGCATGAGACCCGGCATAGCTTCTGGAATGGTAGCCAGCATGAGTTCTCCCATGAGATCTAGCATTGAATCTAGCATGGGACCTGACAAGGGACGCGCCATGGGAGTGGCCATGAGATCCGGAATGGTTTCGGGCATAAAAACGGGCATGGCAGCTGAGATGAGAGCTGGTGTGGAAGCCGGCATGGATTCTGGCATGGGACCTGGCGAGGGATGTGGCATGCCTGCCGGCATGGGTTCTCGCTTGGGTGCTTTCTTGCGAAATGGCCATTTTGACATGGGACCTGGCGAGCGATGTGGCTTGGGTTCTCGCTTGCGTGCTGTCTTGAGAAGTGGCCATTTTGGCATGGGAACTTGAATGGGTTCTGGATCTGGCAGGGTCTCTTGCCACTCTCGGATGGGTTTAAGGTACTCTGCAAGAAACAAAATAAACTTGATCATTAAGCACGTGTCATTGCATTCCAGGCTTTCAGTGAATGACATATAATAGGGGAGGATTCGTATGCAACTGCATATTGTTACTGTCTATTTGCAAGCCATGAAAAATCATTTTATACTTGTTTTGAACGACTGTAATGACGAATATTCAAAATTAATTGTAAATATTTTTTCATATCTCAGGTTTTCCTGTATATATTGAACATGCAGTGTACCATATTTTCAGGATTTTGTAGCATAAAGCCCGAAATTAGCATATTTTGTAAAAACAGTAACATTCTGAATTGTATGTCAGCATATAAAATTTTTGTTTTAACTGTAATCGATGGCGAGAAATTCCTTGCATATGCAGCATGGATGTGGAAAAACCAAAACCACCAAGCTATGCGCTTGTTCCATTGTGCTACTGCACAACAAGAAACAATCGCAAACACCTCTACGAACCTGACTTCCTCATCATTCTTACAAGTTTTAGGCCATGTAGGTTATTACAATGTCATAATAAATACTTAGGAATATTCTCTCCAAGGGACATCCCAGAGATCTCTTCCCATAGAGTTGATAGTGAAGCATAGCTTTTGGGATTCTGTGGGACCTCATAAATCGCAAATTTCTCATCCAGTTGTTCTGATATTTCTGTATGAATTGGAGTACTGGTTTCAGATCGAGTTCTTCCATTACTTTGTCGCTGCGTTTATAGTCCCATTTTGTATATCATGCTGTTTGTGAAAAGTGCACAGAACAAACCCAACTGACTCGCTTTGAATATCTGCCTACATCTATAAATTGTTTGGATTATCCCAAAACGACCTAGCCAGGAATAGAACAAAGTGGCGCTTCTTTGTTGTAGTCCTGTGCTACAAATAAGGAGCTAAAAGAATACTATGCTATCCGAAGATACATCTGCGCATACTAATGCCACATACTGTTACATGTAGTTGTTTTTATCATATTCAGCATGTCATCGCCACTTCTAGCAATACCGTATTGTATCTTTGGTCCAGGGAAAATACAATATGTCGTTGCAGAAAGTGGCAGAAGTGAGTCTTTCCGTAAAATACGAGTATTTTTCGCTTTACTAACAAGTAGGATTGATGTACTAAGCATTTACCAATTTAACTTATTCTCTCTCACCTTTCGAGATCATATCCAATCCCTATTTCGCAAGACCAATGGCTTGATACTTAGACACCATCCCATTCTGGCGGCCTTAACTCCTGACAACCTGGGGGTAGGACTTACCCTATATAAGGCCCTCATTCGCTCTGTAATAACTAGACCTCGGATTTTAGGTAAAAACCTATTTTGTTCCTCATGACATCCGATAGAAGAAATAAGGAAGAGACTAGTGAAGTGCTTTGTGTGGGATGTGCCAATGTAAGGGGCATAGATCTGATCATTACGACGAAGTGAACAGAAACGACTAGAAGCATTTGAAATGTGGACATGGAGAAGAATGGAGCGTGTGAAATGGATAGACAGAATGAGAAATGAAGCTGTCTTGGAAAGAGTGGATGAAGGAAGAATAATGCTGAAACTGATCAGGAAGGGAGAAAGAAATTGGCTGGGTCACTGGCTGAGAAGAAACTACTTACTGAATGATGTACTGGAAGGAAAGGTGAATGGTAGAAAAGTTCGGTGCAGGGAAATATATCAGATGATAGATAACATTAAGATATAGGCTATGGATCATTTGCAGAGACTCAGAAAAAGACGGAAAATAGAGAAGATTGGAGAATGCTGGATTTCCAGTGAAGTACGTGTCCTTGGACATTTGTGTAGGTGCGCACAACGGACACCTCTTAGCTTTACCAACTACTCACTCTTGCTCGTGTAGTGTGGATTTGTGCGAAATCAGCTTAAAAAAGTAGCATTTAAGGCTGGGATTACGTCCATTTGCGTGACTTTACGTTGCGTTCATCCGTACGTTGAACGTCTACCGAACGTTCAGAGCCTGTGTATTATGATCGACGTTCATGACAACTATCACACTCTGCCGGCCATAATGAGTACTGAAATCAGTCAGCTGTTTATGATAAACATTGAATTTTATGGCAACTTTGTTTGAGACAACATAAATAAAACAGGCCTACCAGTATTAAAAAAATATTTTACGACAGAATAATATAGAATGACGATAATAATAAAGTAATAATAATAATAATAATAATAATAATAATAAAACCATATATCAAGGAAGACTGTTGTGCCTTGATACACTTTTCACATTTGATTTTTTTTTTTTTTTAATTTTGAGAAATGAAATTGTTTAAACGAAAAATGCTTGAAATAATTATTGAAGTTTCCTTTACATCTTCCTGTATGTATTTTCTTGCTTTATAGATCTGTTAACGAGAAAAAAATAAAATAAAGTGATATGTAATGTTTTCGACGGTACAACAGGTTCATGTACTTTGGAATATACCCTCTTGTAAGTTGGAACACATGGAATATAAGTGGGAATATAGCTGTAAAAACTGACAATCATAGCTATTTTAAAATATTCACCATCATAAACCAAGGCAAGGTTCTGTGATTGCTATTTTGTTTCTTGGTTTTGTGTTAGAAAACATATATCAATGAACGAAATGTTTAGTTTTGGTACTAAAAAAATTGTTTCGTCTACAGAACTCACACTTTGTAAAAATCAAACCGAAATTACGTCCAGAGTTACTTAGCTACATTCTCTACAATCTAGCTACTTCAGTTTGAGTCCTCTAGGTAGCAGCAAAATTTAAAAAACAAAAATTATTCAAAGCCATACTATGGTCAGGGTAAAGTCTCCCATACTAAATAGCTGGACTAGTGCGAATTACGAATATATTATTTGTGGAATAAAACCCGTTTATTTCGGGTTAAAATAAAATAACATATCTAAAATAATGTAAATAAATGATTAAAAAGATAAAAAAGAATAAGTTAACCGCAAGTTCGAACCTAAGTTCCCCTATAACACGACCATTCTCATTCATGTGACGTGACATATTCAATCAGAGATAATTCCTCGTATTAAGTAATTTTTAATTATTATTATTTTATTTAATATCCGAGTAGCAGTATGGCGTATCTACAACGAAAGAAGCGGTGAAAATATTTGAAGCGCTTCTGATTCATGATTGGATGACGTTGAACTTACGTTTCTTTGCGTTTGTGGAAGCTAGACTTCGGTAATATCGAATCAACGCTGTCATGCGATCGTTCATTTTAACGTTAACCGTAGTCAAATACACAGAGCTTGCATGTGACAAACTTCAACGTACTTTACCGTAACGAAACTAACGCAAAGGAACCTCGACCGTAATCGCAGCCTAAAAGACCTTGATGGAACGTTCTCACATTTCAGTACACTACACTGTTTTCTGTCTCGGATTTAGATTCAAATATAAGCGCGGCTCAAATGATACTGACTACTACCGACCCAGTGGCCATAAATCATTCTGAATTGTGAATTCTTTTAATGAAAAAAGTAATCTATTTCATTCAAATGGAATAAAAAATTGAGGGAGGAATACCTTACTAAAAGAGGAACACGAAGTATCGTAGTAATGTGCTTAATAGTGTATTTTGTAGTTTAAAGTCTAATTATTCCTTTAAATTGTGTTTTTAAATAATAAGCAATGATTCATTGTAGTGTATGAGGTATTAGCTCTCAAATGGAAAGGGTTATTGGTAGATGACTTCCAAAGTAATTGCAAATGGGTTTCAAGCCTGCAGGCATGATATCCACGAGCCAATTCAAAAGGGAAACAACTCAAAATTTAAAGTTTTGAGAAAACTGAAATTCAGAGCTGTGAAAATGAAATTAAGAAACACTATTTGAAACTAACAGCATATATAGAATATGATTTGAATTTGGATTAAGTTCAGTCAGTGGCATACGCAGAATTTTTTTTTAATGGGGGAGTCATTATTAAAATTGTTTACAAATTTACATTATCTGTATTTTAAATTGTATTATTATTATTATTGTTATTATTATTAATATTATTATTATTATTATTATTATTATTATTATTATTATTATTATTATTATTATTATCAGCAGCAACTGTTTTTTCACAGAGGAATGTGAAACTAGATCCAGGAAGAATGTTAGCAACAACATCGTCACAAGCCACCTGCGTGACTCAGTCGGTTAAGGCGCTTGCCTGCCGGTCTGAAGTTGCGTTCGGGCGCGAGTTCGATCCCCGATTGGGCTGATTACCTGGTTGGGGTTTTCCGAGGTTTTCCCAAACCGTAAGGTGAATGCCAGGTAATCTATGGCGAATCCTCGGCCTCATCTTGCCAAATACCATCTCGCTATCACCAATCTCATCGACGTTAAATAACCTCGTAGTTGATACAGTGTCGTTAAATAACTAACTAAAAAACATGAAACGCTCCGGCTGCAAAGAAAGATTTCCCAATGTGAAATTTTCACTATCCTCGCGAGAATCACTACGCGACTTTTTGATTTTTAAAACATTGTAAAATTGAGCTTTTCTGTTGCTCAAACATATCGAAGGACCAAGAACGGTGTTGTGAAGTTTACATTAAAAATATGAACTTCAAATGCACAAAACGTTAAGCGAACGTTTCACAATTAAGTCAGAACTCTAACGAACGGGTGAATACTGCTAGGTTAGCCCTTTACAGCATAGTGGTTGTTCAGAAGAACCACCGTTTCCTTTCTTTCTAAATTTTATGACAGATATTCCACCAAGGAACCACCTCTTGAATATACATGGAGGTGCCATCTATGTTTTGAAATTGTGTGCAGAGTTAAAATGTTGAAAAAGATTGATCGAAGCTTTTTTTTTATGATCCATGAAATGAAAAACATAAAAAATTAATTTGTGATGCAAAGAGTTAAATTGAGTTTAAAATCGACAGTGCACAATATTTAACATGCGCACTACCGAGCTATCGAAACAACCTTTTCAATTTCATATTGTGTCAGCTTCATTTTATTACAAGGTTGGTAGTTGGTACGAGGCGGTATGTCTCTCTCTATAAAAAGATAACATTGTTATAATTCGAATGTGCCGCAGCACTTAGGACAAGGATTATATTGAATGAGGGGTAGGAGGACTGTGTCTTATGTCGATATAGATTTTGTTACTCTGACAGTGAAAAATTTGTGAAAATTTTTGGATAAAAATACTCAAATCTAAATATGCCATTTTTTTTTCAAAATGTTCGGGGGGGGGGGAGTTCAAATCCTTTAACCTTTCCCTTGCGCACGCCTCTGAGTTGAACGATCCTGCGCAAGCTTCCCCCTATATAAAAATTGATTTGCTCCTTATCACTCATTATCTGACTATGAGATATCCTTGAAAAAAATTCGTGAATTCTAATATAAATGCCATTTATTACTTTTGATTAGTTCAGCCGTATTTTTGCAATCAGTGTACTAGAATTTGTAATAAATACTTGGGTGAATGAGAGCTGACTTCCTTCAAAACCTACCACTGGGACACATATGTCCCACAAAGAAACACCAATGGGACAAATATGTCCCAGATTCCTCAAGGCCACTCCGTGCAAGATATCATCTGGATATTGAAACGGCATGCTAATTAGAGGCTTAGGAATTAGTAAATGCTAATAAATAAAATATTTTCTTTAAAATTAAAATTGGTAGTGAAAGGGTTAATACTGTGATATGATTAAGTTTTTCTGTCACTGCCTTAGTAAGAGGCTAGAGAATTTTGTGTTAAAAATGTTAAATAAATATTCTTTCTTTCTGTAGAGAACCTAATATCTTAACTTCAAACATTTAAGAACAGGTTCTGCGAACTGCGACAAATTTAACAAGTGAATCGAGCGACTGGTGAGAACTGGCTGAGTGACACCACTGGACAAATGCCTTATTCGCTACCAGTCATTTTCGTGTCCTCCTTTCGGAAAGTCGGTTCCAAATATGCCTCCATTCGTCTCTGTCTTCCCAAGCTTTTTTCCTACTTATTTCATCCCACTTGATCCCCGTTCTTGTAAGTTCTATTGAATTTGATATATCCATCTTTCCCGTGGTCTTCCCATTGGTCTTCTACCTTTCACTTTTAAATTTAATATTCTCTTTGGCAGTCTTCCCCTTTCCATTTTTTAGGTGCCCAAACATTTGTAATCTCTTATTTTCTAATTTCCGAGGCATAGGCCTACTTATACCAGCAATAATTAAAATTCCAGAACTTGTGCATATACGGTAGCTGAAAGCGCCACTACTTCAGGATGTAAACAGTTACTGTACCTTCCCAATAATCGGCGTGGTGGTATAGAAGGTAGGCGTCCCAACCCGTGAGTTTCTCCGTCGCCAACAATTCGCTGTACTGCTCTACCTCCACCATGTAAAAGCCTTCAGGTCGACCTAAAATGCAATATAATTCTAAGTTGAAATCTTTGTAATACGCTGATTGCTAGCTATGAAAAGAAGTAATAGGTAGCCTACTGTCCGGCCGAATGGTTATATCCCGGTTTGCCCCACTCGTTTCTCCTCTCCTCTCTATATGTGCAAGTGACTGAGTTGTTAGGTTCTATTTTCTGTATGGAATTGAACGTTTACGTAACTGTTTAAAATACTTTAAAGAAAAAGGCCCCCTTAAATAAGTAACTTTCATGTTATTTCCCTTGTTTTGACGACCGTGTGACATAACCACTCGGATGGACAGTAGCATGACAATATGTACGTCACCAAACTGTTAACAATAAGTGAATTATAAAAGTAAAGTCTGAAAGGAAATCAAGAGATGAAGCGCGTTACTGCTAATATAGGTATAACGTCAAAGAAAAGTACATTCAGGGAACTGAAATAAGGGAAGTTTAGACTTTTATTAGAAAATGAAATTAATTTATCCATATTCTTTTAGTTACAGATGTCTCCTAAATGTTGTGTGCTTGTGTGTACCAGAGTGCTATAAGTGAGAGTGTTATCTTACAGTTCTCAAATTTTCAACTGAAAAGGATAAGTTATATGGCTAGAAGCTACTCTTAGGCCTCTGCCACAAAATGTCTTCACGCCAACAAAGCATTCAGTTGTTTGTATTAAACACTTTGAAGTAACCGAATTAGAGACAGATAATTTTATTATTTAGTTACATCCCTTATTAGAATATTATCACCATGGCATGAAAAAGCAATAAAAATTCCAAGCAGGAAAATAATAAGCTTATATTTTAAGTAGATTTCTTGGCTTTATGAATGTAGAATTTCAGATAACATAGAAGAAGAAACTATCTGCCTAAAAAAATTCTAGACAGCAGAAAAAAGAGGTATACTAAAATGGGATGAGGATATCAAACAGGTGATAAATGGTAAACGGAAAGCTTGTCTCTGATTTTTACAATAAAAAAATTTGAAGATGAAATAGAATATGAAAGAAAGCGGGCAATTGTAAACGGGAAGCAAGGAAGCGACACAGAGAGAAATGGAACGATTTTGTTTCAAGATTAGAAACAGTCTTATCTTTACCAAGACCCAAAACTTTCAACATTTTAAAGAAAATAAATTCAGAGATAAAAGAAAATGTTGTTATAAACCCTATCCCAAATGAATTTTATTTAATCACTTTAAAAATATATGGTTCCAGAAAAATATACCTCTTACATTAACGAACTCCAACAACAACACAACAACGGATGTTATTACTTATGACGAACTCACTGGAGTATTATAAACCCTCAAAAACGGAAAAGCTCCTGCTGAAAATGGTTCAAATATAGAGAGAGGTTTTTTAATTGCGAGAGAAGAATTTACTTATAGATTTTTATACTTCTTAAACAATATTTTGTCAGGATCAAAACCACCAGAAAGTTGGCAAAAGGCTATTATAATACCCATCTATAAGAAAGGAAACAAGAAACAATGTGGAAATTACAGAGGCATAAGCCTTCTCAATTCAGGTTATAAAATCTATACAACCATAATCAAAAATAAATTATCACATATTTATGAAGACAAAATCACTGAAGCACAAAATGGATTCCGAAAAGGGAGATCATGTTGTGAAAGATATTTTACTATGAAGATTTTAATAGAAATGCATGGAGAGTGTATTATCTAAACACACTTAGCATTTATTGAATTTCATAAAAGCGTTCGATAAAGTTAACAGAAATAAACATTCCGATATTTTATGCCATATTAATGTACCAAATCAAATGGAAGAGAAGGGAAGCAAAGAGAACAAGGGTAATACAAGCAGAACGAGGCGAAAACGGAGAGAAAAGTTGAAGACATTGAGAAAAAGAATATGAGGAGAAAAAGTTCATGTAGTGAGAACATGAGACGAGGGGAGAATTAGATTAATAGAACGAGAACAAGGGGTTTAGAGGAAGAGCAAGGGGAATAAGAGAAATACAAAAAGAACAATTGGAATATAAAGACTACAAGAGGAATACCATATTAACAATTAGAATAAAACGACATCACAGTGAATGCAAGTAGTAAAAGGGGAAATACAAGGAGAATAAGAAAAATTCAAGGAGAAGGGAGGCGAATACAACAATAACAAGCCGTATACAAGCGTTACTGAGGGTATACAATGAGATCGAGAGGAATATAAGGAGAATAGTAGCCATTAAATGACAGCATAGTGAATGCGAAGAGAATAAGAGGAATAGAATGGGAACCAGGGGAATCCAACGAGATCAAGATTAAGGTAAAAGGACAACAGAAGGACAAGGAGAACAAAATTGGGGGTCGATCATTATATTTTTGGTGATATTGCAGTTTACATTGGTCTACAATTACTGTATGTCACTTTTTAACTATTTCTGCCTCTAATTTAGAGAAGGAACAATTTTTTCGTAAACGAGGTACCATTCATTAACAATATTATAGTGTATTCTTAAGTGAACAGTAGGTAGCATGTGAAGTTACGTTTCTAACGTGCAGTGCAGTTTTATTAAGATGAATTAAGCACCATGACGTATTTTCAAATTGAATGTTATGGTTGTCCTGCTATCTTGTCTTGAAGGAATTGTTCCAGCTCTAATCATCATTGCATACACTTAAAATTTACTATTCCTTACGCCTGAAACAGGGACAACACCAGCGAAAACACGACCGACAACACCGGCGACACCAGTAGTAAGTCCGCCAAAGCGGATTCTTCTGTCTTCTCCTCAACTTCTCTTCTTTTCTTCTGCGTTTCAACTTTTCTTGAAGACCTAGTAAATTATATGGAGATGCTGATCCTCTTGCTGCTGCTCTTGGTGGCGCTGATGATGCGAATGATGACGATGATGATACTGGTGATGGTGGTGGTGGTGGTGGTGGTGGTGGTGATAGTGATATTGATGAAGATGGTGATGGTGGTGGTGGTGGTGGCGGTAGTGATTGTGATGATGATGATGGTGATTGTGACGGTGATGATGATGATGAAGATGATGATGCAGCTGTCCTGGCGTCCACCGTACCTGTTAAGCAGAGCAAACTCAATATAACATTGAATAACGTAACTAAATTACACACTTTGAAGTTTGCTTTCCTCAAACATTTTACTTTGATCACATTACTGTGTTGTTATTAAATATTTAAAAATCCACACGTAGTTAGTGGCCAAGCCTGTAAAATAAATGTTTATTTAATTGACTTACAAATTAATGCATTGTGGTGGAGGGTATACTTTTTACATTTATTTATAATTACGGCTTGGAAGTTGATGACCTAAGAATCACAGGAAAATAACTTATAAAAAGCCTCAAATTTGTGAAAAAAGACATCAAAATGTAAAAAAATACCAAGATTTAATAATGATGATGATAATAATAATAATAATAATAATAATAATAATAAAATAATAATAATATCGATAATGATTCGTAGGATCTCAGGTTTGAAGGATCGCCGGTTGTTTTGAAAGACATTCCTGTATATTGAAAAACTCTTCTCTACTTCAACTGACGTCATGGACACATACTTAAAGTGACCAACGTCCGCTGGTGAAATATCTTAATCAAGAAGTCAGTGTTTTCACCATGCAGAACTTTCTCGGCTTTAGACATTGACTGGTACCCAATGTTGTTTTCCAGTCCTTTTTTTCATTTTCTCTCTAACTTCATGTCCAATTTTTCCTACTCATTATTACAAATGTTCTTCGAAACCTTTAATATTTTTGACAGCTGAACGAATGCTGTTATCTCTTTTCTCTAGCCATGTTATTGCTGTTGCCAAAATTAAAAGTTATCATTAATATATGACAAACATTCCTTAATTTGAGAATCAGACAACAAGCCTTGAGAAACTGCTATAGAAGCAGCACTTTCTCTATCAATATTGTCTTCACTTGTAAGGTACAATACGCTGACTGCGAGTACTGCGGCTGTAATATTTGTACTGTTGCGTTGAATGGGAGCAAGCACGTTACGCATGATCAGGAGTTAAGGTTGATACAACCATAAGACAAATACCTGCATGACAGGTTCTGGAATGTAGACTACGATTACACTGTAAATAAATTCCGTTCAAAAGAAGAAAAGGGAAATAATGCAATAAAAAGTAGAACATTTCCTAAAAATGACCAGTAAACAATAAAAGACAAAAAAAAAATAAATGCAAAATAAAAGTAGACATAATCAGAAAAAAATTTGATATTTCATCAACTTCCAGCCCTATTCATCACTCATCAACTCTGCACTATTTTCCTACGTCCCTTCTGATATTCCCATCACATTCACTCTGTTTCTACTCATTGCTTCAAGTTTTCCAACTTACTTGTTACCGCTGGAGTCCTTTCATTCTTCGTCGAACTTCCTTCTTCTGTGACTTGTTCCGTCATGAATTGTCTTTCCCCAGTATCCCCCTCCCGGACATCCGATTGGGGGGATAGTTTACGTCCGGAATTTTTTACCAGGGAAAAACTCATCTTGACATAATTCAACATTTCTTCTTGGGAGATATAAGTACGGAAGCTTCCCATTGCTGTCCGCACACCACTCTCTCTTTCGCATCTTAAAAGATCCCAGGGGGCCCCAGCGAGGAGGTGAGGAGAGTGGATTTGACTAATTAGGCCCTCCGGACTTCACCGAAATTCACCGCAAGGGTTAAATATCAGTTCCATCAGGGTTTTTGACCCGATCAGAGACCGGGAAATCCCAATTAGCCTTCGCCCCCCTTGTTGAGTGTAAAGCGTTATAAAGTTCATCATTGTGAAAAGACCAACTAAGATTCTTATCGAACATGACACCAAAGAAGTTAGTCTTCAAGGATGATTTAAGGTTAAAGTTATGTCATTGAAATACTAGATATTGAAAATTAACATTATTACTAAGAAATAAGCATGAAGTTCTGTCTACATTAATAATAAGATTATTAGAACGACACCATTTTTAAATTCACAAACACCATTAATTAATTTTCGGTTTGCACAATACCTAGATGCTAAACAGGACCAAGATGAAGGTAAACTGCTATCAAGTTTAAGTAAACTAACGCTTCCATATTATTAATTTATGCAGTGATAAGAGAAGTTGTCAAATAAATGCTAAGGAAAAATCTTGAACTCAATATAATTTATTATAGTAATACGTAGTGTAATTATATAAATTATATAATTCTGAAAAAAATTTAACTTCAATTTTTATTACGTGTGGAGTGGGGAGCACACAGGTAGGCATGGGGTAATTTTGATTGTGCTACTTGGTATACCTGAGTGAAAATTTTTCTACCTGAACTCACTTTTGACGTGGACGAGAAATTACATGTGAAGATTATTTTATGTGCTATGCACTTATCTTTGGACTGACACTAAAGACAGGTAGGCCTACACATTGCAAGTGTCCATGACGGTTACCACAACACAACTACCGCTCAGGCAACACTTTCCATAGGCTATGCTTTACAGAATTGTCCAGTGTTATTCATATTGTAAATTTGTGTAGGTTACTGGAACAAGCTTACTCTCGCCTTTCTGACTTTCTTGTGCACACCAGAAAGAGCATAGTTAAAATTATAGCACATTCCATTTCCAGGACTGATCCATTAGTTACACGAAAATAGTAACCAGACTGAACAGGCGCTACAAAGAGCGAACAGCCCGTCTCAACAAAATCGTAATCAAAAAGAAACGCTACGCATTCTCACACGCAATGAATACTTATTCTTCTCGAAATTCTTTCGTGGAGCGAGTCTTGAAGGGAGTCCATCTGTATGTCGGCGACAATTTCGCACGACTATCCACAAGTAGCATAATTGGAATGTTTGTTTTTGAGAGTTATGTTAGAACGAGGGGGCTAACATGAATGTGGAGATTATGAGCATGCAACTACATTATGGTACAAGATACACGTGACGTCATAAAATTTTCAAATAGCACTACATATTTTAATCATGTTACATTGATTATACACATTAAGACGAGTTCAAAAATGTATCACAATGTCACCTTCCCAATCAATAACAACAAAATGCGCAATGAATGCCATCAGAATGTGCTGTTTGTTGTGGTACTCCATTCATCTTGTGCATTAAGTTACACAAAACGGAAGACGACTGACGTCCGTACATGTCGTGTTTTGTGTGTTTGCTGTCTTAACATGTAAACAAGCCACAACAACTGTCGACGCCACAATTCACGTACACTGGTCTGCACGTTCTCCGGACTTGTTGCCACACGACTTTTTCCTGTGAGGAACTGTAAAGGACAGTGTGTACCAGAACATTCTGACAACACCAGACGACATGCAGCAAAGCATTCGACAGGCTCGTGTGTCCATTCAGCCAGCAACATGCAGGGCACTTACACGGTCTTTCGGGGAACGCCTTCGAATGTGCATTAATGTGAATGGTCACCATTTTGAACATCTTCTGTTACTCTCAAAGCATAACATTATCACACTCACAGTACGTTTTTGTTTCATTTTGTTGTTGTTGTTGTTGTTACTGATTAGGAAGGTGACATTGTGATACATTTTTGAACTCGTCTTAATGTGTGTAATCAATGTAACATGATTAAAGTATGTAGTGCTATTTGAAAAATTGATGACGTCACGTGTATCTTGTACCATAATGTAGTTACATGTACCAAATCTCCACTGAAAGTACGTTTTTGTTTCGTTTTGTTGTTATTCATTAGGAAGGTGACATTGTGATACATTATTGAACTCGTCTTACTGTGTTTAATCAATGTAACATGATTAAAGTATGTAGTGCTATCTGAAAAATTGATAACGTCATGTGTATCCTGTACCATAATGTAGTTACATGCACCAAATCTCCACATTCATGTTAGCCCTTCGTTCTAACACAACGCTACCTATCCAAACAAAAAAAGTTATAATAGGTGCACGAGATAAATGAGACACTCTGTATACAGGGACTCTTGTTTACTGCACATGCGCAGTGTGTTGTAAGCGAAACTTATACAATGAAGGATATCCATTTTTTTTTTCATAGATCTGTGGTTGATACTTTTGTACGCGGTTTGTAACAACTGTGTTGCCTAAACCCCTAAAGACAGAAAACCCTATATAGAAGAATACACTGTTTTGTTGACGTTAAAATCTACATATTTTCACACAGTCGAACATGCAAGCTATCAAAAAGTCTTACAAACTAATTTCAAGAATTAAGGAAAATTTCCCGTTCAAGACTTTATGAAAATACAATAATTTAACATGAATATTCCGAAAGAAAAGCCTTATATTTCTAGAGTAAATGATCTTAAACCCTCAGTTTTTACTACCGCAATGCGGACCAGGAATACTGCTGGAGTTTATGCTAATTCAACTGTGACCTAAAAAGAAGGTGAAAGCTGCAAGATCTTACCCTGTTGGCGAAACGTTTAATACACCATCATTAATTCTGTTGGGTATCCCATTCCTTTGTCTGGTATCCTGATGTTGCCAGATGTTCGGCTGGGTTAGTTGCAGGGTCTCACTCCAAGTGCTGCATGAAGCGTTTAGAGTTCACTTTCGTTGAAAATTTTCTCTGTCGCAGGTACAGGAGATGTCTCTGTAGGCTTACAATAATGCAAGCAACTTCGATGATCGAATCAGTGAATTCCATGTAAATTCCTGGAATTGTTTCGAAAGTTCTGAAAGACATAAAAGCCGCCTAAAATTTTCGGAACCCATGGAAAATGTTTTAACATAGCTAGTGACAACCGCACAGTGGTCTAAAATCCATATTTAGGAGGACAAATGCAGAAAAAGTGACTTGTAAGAAAATGAAATTAAACCGTTAAATTATTTTCCTATATAACTGAGTAACACTGAATTGATAATCTTAATCAGCGGAGGTGGCTGCATAGCGAGATAAGAAGCCGGTAACATGCCACATTTCGCCACCCAGCATTCTTACTCAGCAAGCGCCACGAGTCTGCCGTTTTCCTTGTGCTGTAACTCTGTTTTAAGTGGACGATTCGATTCATATTTGGTACCAACATGTCAAGTAGTTTTTTAGGTATGTAACACTGTTTGTTTTTGTGACATTTAATGTTATTATAGTATGTAAAATTAGCATGAATGGACACGGGACAAAATATAAATATAACCATTGAGTGCAGACTTTGCTAAGGTAGAGAAAAAAAAAACCCCTTTGGTTCGTCCAAAAATGATTTCTTTCACTTCCTCCACTATTTACCTCTATTTTAAATCTAGTCTTAAGGTGCGCAGATTTGCGGAAGTAATAATTTATGAGCACTATTCTTTCGAGGTGCAGTAGTGCAATTTTTCTCGGTTGCAGTTATTTCAATATCTGTGAACCGAAACTGCTTCCGCAGTATAATTCAGGGAATTCAAGATGACAGCTTGTTAATTATGTACCAAATAAGCTTCCCGAGTGTCCAAAAGGTGCAATAATACCTAAAATGTTACATTCCCCCCCCCATAACATACGATTTTTTCTAAATGCATCCCCCTGTAAGGGGCACTTCTGTTCATACCAACGTAAACAGAGTTTGTACACAAAACAAATGTACTAAGTGTAACTACTGTATAAAATTTCATAAAAATCTGTTAGATAGGACAAAAGTTACTAATTTTGTCTAATTGCGCCCCCCTATAAGGGGTAGTTACACTTAGGCCAACGTAATGAGAGCTTGTATACAAAACATACATGCTACCTGTAACTACTTTGTAAAATCTCATAAAAATATGTTAAATAGGAGAAAAGTTACTAATTTTGTCTAATTGTGCCCCCTAAAAGGGGTAGTTCTCCTTATACCAACGTAATCAGAACTTGTATACAAAACATATATGTTCCTTGTAACTGTTTTGTAAAATTTCATAAAAATCTGTTAAATAGGAGAAAAGTTACTAATTTTGTCTAATTGCGCCACCACTATAAGGGGCGGTTCCCCTTATACCAACGTAACGAGAGCTTGTATAAAAAACATATATGCTACCTGTAACTGCTGTGTAAAATTTCATAAAAATCTGTTAAATAGGAGAAAAGTTACTAATTTTATCTAATTGTGCCCCCTAAAAGGGGTAGTTCTCCTTACACCAACGTAATCAGAACTTGTATACAAAACATATATGTTCCTTGTAACTGTTTTGTAAAATTTCATACAAATATATCAAATAGGAGAAAAGTTACTAATTTTGTTTAATTGCGCCCCCCTATAAGGGGTAGTTCCCCTTATACCAACGTAACGAGAGCTTGTATACAAAACATACATGCTACCTGTAACTACTTTGCAAAATTTCATAAAAATCTGTTAAATAGGAGAAAAGTTACTAATTTTGTCTAATTTCGCCCCCTATAAGGGGTAGTTCCTCTTATATGAACGTAATCAGAGCTTGTATACAAAACATATATGCTACTTGTAACTGCTTTGTAAAATTTCATAAAAATCTGTTAAATAGGAGAAAAGTTACTAATTTTGTCTAATTGCGCCACCACTATAAGGGGTGGTTCCCTTTATACCAACGTAACGAGAGCTTGTATACAAAACATATATGCTACCTGTAACTGCTGTGTAAAATTTCATAAAAATCTGTTAAATAGGAGAAAAGTTACTAATTTTCTCTAATTGCGCCCCCTGTAAGGGGTAGTTCTCCTTATACGAACGTAATCAGAGCTTGTATACAAAACATATATGCTACTTGTAACTGCTTTGTAAAATTTCATAAAAATCTGTCAGATAGGAGAAAAGTTTCTAATTTTGTCTAAATGCGCCCCCCTATAAGGGGTAGTTCCCCTTATACCAACGTAACGAGAGCTTGCATACAAAACATATATGCTACCTTAACTGCTGTGTAAAATTTCATAAAAATCTGTTAGGTAGCTGAAAAGTTATTGATATGTCCCGCTAAATTTGCATTCTAGACCACTGTGAACCGGCGTAGATGGAGTAGGGAAAGGGACTCGTGTGCTGTGGATGTGAGTTTGATTACACTCCGACTGATTGATTATATGTGCACATATTTTTTCTTTCCACGCTCTCGAAGGCAATCACAATGGGCCAGAATTCAAATCTAGCGGGAAAAAATTAAATAAGTATGGAATATAATTTTAAATGATTCTGTTTGCAACTCGAGAGGAGAGACCAAGTAACCTGGGCGGGTAGATTACGCAGAGGGTTGGAGGAAATAGGCATGGGATTTATAATCGGGGAAGATTGCAGGAACAAGCGAAATGTCTGGCGGAAAGTCAAGAAACGCCTGAAGGATATAGACAGGCAAATAACAGAAGGGGAATGTAGGGATAAGGTTGCTCTGGAGATCAATCGATGATCAAAACAAATTGGGGGGCCGAACTATATCTCTATGGAGGTAGCAAAGATGGTAGACTGGGTTTAATCTGGTTTCGTCTAGGAGCCTGGAGGGCACTTAAAATCGTCAACGAAGAGGGGGCGAGAATATGTCCTCTTTGTGGTAAAGGCGAGACATCACACCACATTTTGTCGGAGTGTGAAGCCACAGAAGCTCTGAGGAAACGATTCCTGCCAGAGTCCTTCATTAGATATAGCAGGGGGCACTTGGCGACATACGCTGTATTAAATAACGTTAAATCCTGTGACAGTGTGGGAAAATTTATGGCAAAAGTTCGACAGTTGAGGGGAGAATTGGCAGAGGGGGAGGGAGCCGATGGATAAGGGAAAGATTTATTAGTGTTGCAATGAGTAATATTAACATTGAGCGAATTATATAATTAGGGGATAATGTTTTTTTAACTGTGTCTTTTGTATTTTATTGCGTGTGTATGTTTTTATTTATATACTGTATTACCTTTATACTTATTATTTGGATTATTTGGTGCAGCTTCAACAAGAAATTAAATTGTTTATACTGAATATATATATATATATATATATATATATGTTTGTGTGTGTGTGTGTGTGTGTGTGTGTCACTGTGCGTGTTTGTTTTTCATATCTCCCTTTTATTTTATTTGTATTATTTTTGTGAAATTTGGTATAAAGTTAGATTAGTTATAATAGTGGTAATCAATGATAACGGTAGTAATAATAATAACTGTTGTTTTACTATTTTATTATTAGTAGTACAGTATTATTGTTTGTTTTCTTTGAAGATTCAAACTGTGCATAGTTATAGCACGAATGGCCGTACGGGCTCGTGCGAAGGATGTTGTGTACATGAGTTTGCATAATTTATTATGCATCTATAAATGCACTTATCTATCTACCCATCTATCCATCTATCCATCTATCTATCTATCTACCTATCTACCTACCTACCTACCTACCTACCTACCTACCTACCTCCCTATCTATCTATCTATCTATCTATCTATCTATCTATCTATCTATCTATCTATCTATCTATCTATCTATCTATCTATCTATCTATCTATCTATCTATCTATCTATCTATCTATCTATCTATCTATCTATCTATCTATCTATCTATCTATCTATCTATCTATCTATCTATCTATCTATCTACTAAATAATGATTTCTAAGAGCTTATGGAATAATAATAAGCCAGTATGGAATTGTTATCCGTAGTAATGAGCTATGAGTGCGAGTTTGAATAATTATTTCATGGAGCCTACTAGGTACTTAATTATATAACTTGTTTTTTTCGTGAAATTGTAGTTTCCAATATTCTCTAATAGGAGGAGTCATCGTCTGCAACTCTGCATCATCGTCCTCCTTATCTTCCTTCCTCTTTCTCTTCCTCCCCCTCCTCCTCTTCCAGCTGCAGCTGCTCTTCGTCCGCTTCATCATCCTTCCCTCCTGTCACACGCACGTCTTCACTTGTACTGTAAGTATGGAGTTCCTTCAACATTTGACGCACTTCAGCGGGAAAGGAATTCTTCTTATTTTCTTAAAACGGATAAATACTTGATATGATAGGATCAGGAGTTACAAGAAGATGATTTAAGATATCCTACATTGTTTGAATTCGTGAAAATTTTTTTGAATAATCTTCACAGTACTTTCTAATGCTCTAATGTCTAGCTTCTTGGGCTTCTTGGGCAAACCTATAGGTAACACTGCACATTGTATTTACGTTTGGTGACGTTATCTATTAAAAATTATAATGCTTTCTCTGGTGTATATGGTCTTGGTAAAGTTGGAGATTTATTATAGGCTATCGTATACTTTGATGCTCTTTTTGGAGTAATTTGTGGTGATTTGTTGTAGACCATGTGTTGCATCTCTTTTCTCTGAACCCGCAAAGACAATTGAGTAATTAGAACTAATTCACTTTAAGAACGCTGATCTTTCAGAGACCGTACCCTACATGTTTAATTCTTGTTTTCATGCCACTTTCTTCAAACAATTTTTGAAGTCTACCTACTCCTGAAACGGATGGAATTAAATCCTTGGACATTTGGCGAGTTTTTATTTATTGTAGAACTCTTTTGGGAAATTTGATGTCCTTTTTTTAAATTGGGGACACATGAATTAAAGTGAAATTTTAATGGCAAGCAGAGTAATTATCTCATGCCTCCATATTAAATTTTGTACCAGTGCACTTTATTTGAACCAGGTACCCAGCTTTGAAGCCGTTAGCCCTGTGAATTTACAGTGTATAAAAGTTTCAGGTTTTACTAAAATATTGACAATAATTTATTAATGGAGAGAAGAAAGAGTCTGGAGTAATCGACCGGGTATGTGGGAAAAGTAGAGGGAAGGGAGGAGGATGTCCATGGTTCATTGATTTCACTAACCATTCCGAATCTTTACGCAAAAACCTGTCCTTTTTCCTGGAGCACTGTTTCAGGCGTTTTTCTAAATTACTTCTAAATGTGCGCACAACTTTTTCGACACACCGTATAATATCCTTGGAACAATGTTGTATTTCTAATTTTGTCACTACGAAATCAGTGAGAGTTTGAGTAGACCCTCTTTTAGTAGTCAACACCTCGTTTAAGTCCATCCGAGTCACAATGGACTGGATATGGGGATCTACATCTGAAATAAAAACGCAAATATAAGAAAAAGGCAAGCAAACGCAAGCAAATCTTAACTTCTGTAATAAACTGTAAGGATTGCTTTATAATCTGATGTGCATTTTAAGGTGACACCTGGTGCAACATTTTTTATATCTCTAATTTAAAATGAAGTAAATACATAATTCCGCAATATTTTAAAGCTATGTTTAACGCATCCCTGGTAACATTTCACGTACACAATTAAAGTATGAATAATGGAAATAGGAAGTACGAACCTTCTGTTAAAAATTCCATCACAGAAATACACTTTTCTCCACACAGATCACCCTCACATCACTACCGCCATAAACCGTCTGGCGCTCGGCGCTTGGGTTCTTACACTTAGCGACTTTTAGCAGCCAGCCCTGTTGGCATTTCGCTCGGTATAAATTGATGGCGTACAGATTTATGAAGATCAGTTTTAGTACTTCGAGCCTAGATAGCGAGAAAACGTTATTTAAAACATTCAAAAATTCAATATTTTCCTGCTAGATTTGAATTCTGGCCCACTGTGATGCCGAAAATGTAGTGCACAGTTGTCAAAAAAAAAAAAAAAACAACAACAAAAAAAGTGGCCGCACTCGTGAACAGCGAATATTTTCAAAGTCCACTTCGGGTCGCGGCGATGTTACACGATGCAGGTGCTTGTACAAGCAGTTCCGGAACTATGAAAGTGTTCCGTATCTGCGCCTCGTAGACCAGCGGTAGAGTGCTTGTTTAATGCTTTAAAGGTTGTTGGTTCGGGACTTCTTCAAGTTTTCATTTTATTTTTAATCGTTCTTTAGCGATGTAAATGATATTCAAATTATCATTTATATTCAGTTATCGTTCGTTATGGATATCACGTTATTTATATTTTATCGTTCTTTAGAGATATGAATAAAATTCAAATCATCATTTGTATTATGCTATCGTTTTATAACGATATGAATAATAATAATTATTATTATTGTATCTCCAATGGGAGTTAGCCCTGTTTTACATATGTATGTTAGGGCTATAGTTTTATACACAAAAAACATAAGCATAAAGAGAAATTGAAAAGAAAATTAAATTAGCTTACGCGATGTAAACAAAACATAAACAATCCGTAAATTAGGCATTGCGATTGCAAAACAAATATCAGGTATCAATTTGAAAGATACAAAAACATTAACAACACACATACGTACACTTCTATAACACAAATACGCAGCTTTCCGTACCATACATCATAAATTAATACACAATAGTCACACAAACACAATCAAACTATAATTACGACATTGCGACGACATCAAGCATCCCATAACTGACTCACATACATAACAAATCAAGCATCCATTGCAACACATACACTTCAACATAGTAACCACACTTTTAAAAGTTACAAATTTGGCTCCAAGAAGAATAAATAGGACACTGTTACTAATTACTATTCTTCTACAATTTCTTAAATATATCTGTAATAAGTCTGTGAAATTCCGATATGAAAAATATTCACGTTTTTTATATTCTGTTAACGTTCTTTAGCGATATAAATAATATTCAAGTTATCATTTATATTCTGTTTGCTTCATTAGTATTATAAAATAATATTCCAGTTATTTATATTGTTATTGTTCTTTCGCAATATAAATAATCTATATTTTATGTAAGTAATTATTATAACACAAATAATCATCTTTCTTTGTAAAATAGGTTATTTTATTTAGATAATTGAATACGTATTATATAATCCTATTAATTAAACAAACCGATATTTATCATTTATATTCTGTTATCGTTCTTTAGTGATACTGTATAAATAATATTCAAGTTATTTATATTGTAATAGTTCTTTAGCGATATAAATAACATAAATTTAATATTAGGTTTGGAATAATCCAGTTGCATAATACTGGTATTAGTTTTTCTTTTTGTATTATTACATTATACTATCTTGAACCACAATAAAATGAAAAGGAGTAACGAGGAATTGAACCTGAGACGTTGATATCTAAATTCCGACGTTCGTCCGCTGAGCTACGAGGGCGAAAGTGTGGAAACATTTTGGGAAAAATTGGCCCAATCACACTCTAAGATTTTCTGATGATTCGTAGAAGCTAGTCGAGGATGCGGGGGGCAAAGTCTAATTGGGATTTCCCGGTCTCTGGTCGAGTCAAACATCCTGATAGAACTAATATTTAACCCTTGCCGTGAATTTCGATGAAGTCCGGAGGGCCCAATTAGTCAAATCCACTCCCCTCATCTCCACGCTTGGGCCCCCTGGAATCTAATAAGATGCGAAAGAGATAGTGATGTGCGGAAAGCAACGGGATGTTACGACATTTAGGCCTATCCATCCCAAGAAAAACTGCAAACATGAACAAAGGAAGCTTTTAATAGAAGAAGAAGGATCTTCTGCGGATCTCTGGAAAAAGTACTAAGGAAGAGACTATTGATGTGCTTTGTGTGGAGTGTGGCATTGTATGGGGAAGGAACATGGACATTACGACGAAATGAAGAGAAACGAATTGAAGCATTTGAAATGTGGATGTGGAGAAGAACGGTGCGTGTGAAGTAGAATAAGAAATAAAATTGTGTTTGAAAAAGTGAGTGAAGAAAGAATGATGCTAAAACTGATTAGAAAGAGAAAAAGGAATTGGTTGGGTCTCTTGTTGAAAAGAATAATAGACGACATTAGGATATGTGGATCATATGCGGAGACTAAGAGGAAGACAGAAAGTAGGAAAGATTGGAGATTGCTGGGTTTGCAATGAAAGACCTGCCCATGGGCAGAACACTTATGTATGTAGATCTAAGAACAGTCGCTGTTTGCAAAGACTAGTCGATTCCATGCCCACTCGACTGCAAGATGATCGAGATAAGAGGAAGATAGACTAAATATTGAATTGTGGCTTTTTGTTTTGTTTTTTGAACGCTTAATTGTTTAAATGTTTTAAGGCCGACGCCTGTAAATTTGTTTTGTTTATGCCACGAAAGATATTTTTATTGAGAATAAAATCTTTTTTCTTTCCATTTGCAGCCACAATATCATAATGATAAAGTCATGGCATAATATATTAATGAACCTGATGTTAATTACTAAAATAATCGTAAAAGAGAAAGGAGCCATTATGTATAGTTTGTCTCTCTCAAAAACAGAACAAAAAAGAACATAAAAAGCACGTGGTTGTAGTCGAACGCAGGACCTCATGAATAAGAGACCTGAACGCTACCATTACGCTATCGAGTCACAAAGAGAATACTTCAATTATAACTGTAGATATCAGGCAACGTGGTCCAACAACATGTAACATCGCCTGTCTCCGAATTGTAGCGAAGATACCCGAAGGGAACTTTGTTTCAGGAGAGCGGCCACTTTTTCTTTTGACAGCTGTACAAGTAGTCAACCGGCCGCAAGGGAATTTAAGTATTGTTCTTTTCACATTTCATGTTTAAAACGTATTTTTAAGTTTTCTAAAGTAATTGATATAACGTAGCTACATTTTATGATGCAATTATGTATTGTATTAATGATAATAATAGTAAATCTTTACTTTTTTCGAGAATATTAATTTCAAAACTCTTTGGTTTAGAAATCTTCTTCTTCTTTTATTATTTCTCTAGCTGAAACTTCGTTCTATAGTATATTGGCTGCGTTTTCTCAATAGGAGTTGAACTTTAATGTTGCGAATTTGTTCTTCCTGCGTGTTCGTCTGTGTATTTGTGTTTTTTTTTAATTATATTTCTGTGCTTGTGTCCCCATTTTCTTTGGAACAAGTGAAAGTATACAGTTGAAATTTCACCGTTTTTTATTATACTACTTTATGTCAGTAACGTGGTAATTTACGTACTGATAGAAAATGTAGATTAGAAATCTCTGTAGGAGTCAAAACTTTTTGAAATAGTCATACAATATAAATAGGTTAATTCGACATTTGATAATTTGAATAAATGTCTACATCCTTAGTAATTAAAACTAAACTTTCTGTAATTTATTTTATTACAACATTTTCACAATTTTCGAATAAATACAAATGAATGCCTAACGACAAATAACAAGCAAACGGTGGTCACACATGTAAATGTTAGCTTCCAAAAACGAACTATTTATTTAAATTAAAAATGATTAATAATAATTTATTTATTTTTATTAAGATCGGCAAATATAGTATTCAATACATGTGTTACATGCATAATAGAATCTCGGAAATAGAGAAGACTCGACTTCGCCTCGTCTTCTCTAACTTACCTCGATTCTGTTATAATACACTTATCACGCTTATATCGCAATATACAGTGCGTTCCACTGAAACATTCAAATTTGAAAATTCTACTTTTAATAATTGTTCCTTTTAAAATTATTCATGTTTATTTTTTATTTCATCATCCTTAATCAAAAGTTTTCTTGTTTATTTCATCATCCCTAATTAAAACTTTTCTAACACTTGTTTATATTTTTTAGGTTATGTTATAACGGTCTGGCCGAGCTAAGAACGCAATCTATAATTGGATATGCATTCCTTAGAAATATACAGGATCTTTCTAAATTAGACCGACAAACTTTAGGATCGGATAAATAACCTTCTTTCAAAGAGTTATTTTTCAGGAACCGATGGGCTGCGACACTTCCTCTCAGAGCAAGAGGCTTATGTCAATGCATGGTTCCATAGTACAAGAAGGGATTGAAGTAATTAGTTACATGAAAAGTGAATAAACAAATCATTAATGTTACAGGAACAATTTATTGATCCAAACATATAGAAAAACATGTAAAGGAAAAACACTCACTTCAGTCTAAAATAATGAGACAGGGAAATCAAAAACTCCTTAACTCCAATAAACGAAATTTTACAGGAGAGAGAAAAAACTGATTATTTCTCTAACTTTAAATATTATACATTTACGTATTAATATTGTGTAAAATTACATTCTTTATCAATTAAATACTTCAAAACCTAAATTTTTACATTACCTTACGCTACAATTTGAAATAAACACTGCTGGAGTTAGTGGTTTTCTGACTTCCATAGTGTATGAATTAATAAAAGTGAATAAATATGAGCCATGTGAAGAAAAAAGATAAGTATATCATAATCCCCTTATGAAACATTGGAATATACGAGAAAATGGAAGTTTATTGTTAAGAGTAACATTGCTACATTTTTTTAAATCTCAAATGTATGAGACAGAAAATCACAAATTACCATAAAGCACATCAACATACACAAATAAAACCACAAAAAAATATTAAAATGTTAACACAGTCTCATTCATGTTACAGATTCTTTTTTTTCTCTCACTCTCATGTTCTTCCTGTGCATCTAGATTCTAGATTATTACTGTCCGCAAACAGAGTTTGGTAATTCATCCTACTTTCCTCAGAAATGAACTGCATTAAATTTTGCAAATCTTTTTGCTTTCTTTTTTCAATGGAAATGCTGAATTGTACTTTGGTTGACTGGGGAATGATGCATCTGTATTGGGTTTCTGGAAGTTATTCGACTCGATATTGTGCCTTTAATAGTCTTACTTACATGGATTGCATAGATTTTTGTGACATTCTGAATACCATATCGTATCACTTTACTCAGCTGATTGAGCGATAGTGTTGCCACCTACCGGAAAATTAAGCTTGGAATGCAAAAACTCTCTTATTCCATGGAGTAAGTGGGGTTCTGACTTCCACGAGTTTTAAAACAGCCCCCAGAATGCAAATGAATATCTATATTAGTGTATTCTTGCCTTCCACGCATGCGGGACAAACTAAAAAGCATCATCCAGCCCATAACTCACTTTTGTCAAAAATTGGAGTTAGTGGGTTTTTGATCTCCCTGTCTCAATTAGAAGGATGGGTCCATTGCTTTATATCTGATCACTACAACAAGTGCTGGAACACACGTACATTGACTTCCAGACAAGCATTGCATCGATGTGCCATACTTTGTCGTACTCTTTCAAAGACGCGAAGCAATTCCCTGATTTCAGTTATTGAGCAGACAATGCGTGTTGCAAAATCTTCTTCATAGTCAACAGGGGTTTCACGAATCACAGGTAGTAATCAAATTTGATTAATGCATGATACCGAGCTCGCGAAATAAACAAACGCGGTCGAAGAATAATACTGACGGAGTAAACAAACTGGATGGTAGCATTAAACCCCTCTTGCACTAAAATGAAGTGTCCGAGCTCAAGGGTTTCTCAACGAAAAGTGTTAGAAAGAAGGTTATCTATCCGCGATCTAAAAGTCTGTCGGTCTAATGTAGAAACATCTGTATATTGTCGTTAAATAAAGTTTGAAGGCATCTGGTTTCGCCAGCAGCAAGTTGTGAAGGCACAAAGGACAAAACAATGCTAAAAATATGACCAGATTTTTGTTAGTCGGTCTCATCTTCAACCTCTTCACCCCTCCCAAACGTGTGACACTTAACAGTTTGCAATTCCGCTGTTGCCAAGAAGTAATTCATAAGACAGTGACTCTGTTAACATAGCTGTAAAGGAACTTATCACGCAGAATGCACACTTCGGAATTTACATTCCCCTTTCACTCCTTCTATTTCATTAGGCAGAATAGTTTACCACGGTCAATGCAAGAAGGTAATGCAATAATTCTCTGGAATGGCGAAATAATGTTTCATAAGTGATTTTAGGCAATATTTAATCTTTTTTGCGTAATGTTTCCAAGCTTTGGTATTTTAGGGCATAATTCCAAACTTCCACAGTTCTTAGGTCAAGTAAATCCGACCCCAACTCATTAATGTACACGATTTTAAGATTTCTTTGTTTTATAAAGTGCCAGTCTGTGGCTACCTAAATGTGTTTCTGGTGATGTTCGGAAAACAAAAGATACTCTCTATTTTATCTTATGTATTTCCTCTTTCATTCACTTTCATGCCATCAATATTTATGTTTACATATTGACGTACTAGCTTCGATGACCATGGCTGGGCGGCAGCTAAGGAAGCCCAGTTGGTGAGATTAGTTTAACATATGACGGACTGTAACTGTTCAAGTTGGAAGCGTGAGGTGAACCAGGTAGATTAGCTACTTCCCTCTGTAAAACACTTCTGACCATGGTTGGGCTTGGTTGGTTAAGGATAATAAGGGGAACACAGAGACAGCAATGTTAATACATGGAAAACAAGACGAATACAAGGAGAAAAAGAGACATACAAAGAAAACAAATGAAATACAATAATAATACAAGGAGAACAAGAAGAATAGAGGGATAACAAGAAGAGTACAAAGAAAAAATAAGGAGAATACAAAGAGAACAAGGGAAATACAATGAGAACAAAGTCAATGCAACGAGAACAAGGAGAATACAAGGAGAACAATTGGAATACAAGAAAAATCATGGGAATAAAAGGAGAACAAGGAGAATATAAGCAGAGGGAACAAAGAGAATACAAGGAGGACGAGGTAAATACGAGAAGAACAGGGAGAAAAACGGAATAATAGGAAAACAACCAGGATACAAGATCAACATGGAGAATCCAAGGAGAACATAGGAATTCAAGGAGAAAAAGAGGAATACGAAGCGAACAAGGAGATTACGAGAAGAATGGGGGAAAACGAGGAGAATACGAGGATATGCATAGAACATAGGGGACACGAGAACACGTGAGATACCAGGAGAGTAGTGGGATACAAAGGAGAATAAGGGGAATACAAAAAGAAGAAGTGAATACGGGGAGAACATTGGGGGAATACGAGGAGAATACGGGGGATATGCGGAGGACAGGTGGAACTCGAGAAAAATGCATGAGATACAAAGAGAATAGGTATCCTCCATATGCGTAGAACAGGGGGAACACGGGAACACGTGAGATACAAGGAGAATAGGGGAACGCAAGGAGAATAAGGGTATTACAAAACGAAAACGGGGAATATTATTATTTATTTATTTAACTTGGTAGAGATAAGGCCATTAGGCCTTCTCTTCCCCTCTACCAGGGGATTACAACTACAATATGAAGAATACAACAGGAGAACAGGAAAAATATGAGAAAAATACGGGAATATGCGGAGAACAGGGGGACACGAGAACACGCGAGATAGGAGACTAGAGAGATGCAAGGAGAATACAGAAAGAAGAAGAGGAATACTGGGAGAACAGGGGAAATATGAGTAGAATACCAGAATACCTGGGATATGCGGAGAACAGGTGGGGCACGAGGAAAACACATGAGATACAGAGAGAATAGAAGCCATTCAAGGAGAATAAGATGGATACAAGAAGAAAAAGGGGAATACGGGGAGAACTGGAAGGATACGAGGAGAACAGGGGGATACGAGGAAGACGGAGGAGACCAGGAAAACAGGAGGCATACGAGGAAAAGAATTTGCATAGAGGGGATACGATGGAAACAGCAGGGGATACTAGGAGAATGCGGTGAAACTAGGAGAATGCGGTGAAACTAGGAGAATGCGGTGAAACTAGGAGAACAGTGTTGATGCGAGAAAAAAAAGGCAGACAAGGCGAATGTAAGAACAAAAAGGGGAATGCAAGGATAACAAATGAAAGAGAAGGAAAACAAGAATAATACAAGCAGAAGAAGTGGAAGAAGAGGAGACAATGGAGAATAAGTGGAGAAAAAAACACGGTATGTTAACGAGGAGATGTAACAAGAATAAGATTATTAAAAGGAGAAAGAGGGGAACAGGGAGAAAAGGGAAAATAGAGAGAATAAAAGGAGAAGGTGAGGGGTAGAAAGAGAACAAGGGGAATATAAGAGAACCATAGTAATGCTAAGAGAAAAAGAAAAACGCGAGAAAAAGGGAATACAAGCAGAACAAACAAGGTGAACGTGATAAATACCAGGAGAATATAGGGTGAACACGCGGCATACAATGAGGACGAGCGACGTGCAATGGTGATAAAGGTAATACAAGGGAACAACCGGAATGCTAGGAGAGCAACCGAGATATAAGTACATGGGGAGTGCAAAGATAACAAGGATAATGCAAGAAAAACAAGCAGAATACAAAGATAACTATGGGAATACAAGTCGAACAGAGGGCATACCAGGAGAATACGAGCAATTCAAGGAAATTATGTGGAGTACAAAGAGAACAAGTTGAAATCTAAGCGAAGAAAGAAATACAAGGAGAAGAAGGTGAATGCATACAGAAAAATGGAATACACGGATTAAGCGGGGAATACGTGGAGAACAGGAGGAATATCTGGTTAACGAAGATAATATAAGAACAAACAAATAGAATACAAAGGAAATACAAGGAGAACAATTATATTGTAATATAAGGAAAACAAGGGGACTACATGGAGAACAAGGACCACGCATATAAAACAAAGGTAATGCGAGGATAACGTAGGGAATGCAAGGAAAACAAGGGAAATGCAAGGAAAACAACGAGTATGACAGAGAAACAAGGAGAATGCAAGGAAAACAAGCGGAATAGAAATATAACAGAATACAAGACGAACGGAGGGAATACAAGGAGATTAAGTGGAGTAGAAGGGGAACAAGCTGACAACAAAAGGAAAATTGTGGAAAACAAGGAGAAAAAAATGAATTCAAACAGAGAAAGGGGAATATACGGAGACAATGAAGTATACAAAGAGAACAAGGGGAATTCAAGGACGACATAGGTGTTTGAAAGAGAAAAGGGGACTGGAAGAAGACAAATAATAAAAAATGGAATACGTGGAGAATAAGGGAATATAAGGAAAAGAGAGTGAGTGCAAGAAGAACAAGAGAAGTGCAAGGAAAGAACGGGGAAAACAAAGAGAGCAAGGAAAAGACTAGAACAACAACAGAAATGCAAGGCGGACAAGGCGAATATGAGGACAACAAGGGGAATGCAAGGGGAACAAATGGAAGAGAAGTGAAACAAAGAGAACAAGGATAATACAAGCAGAACGAAGCGAAAACGGGAGGAATGTTGAAGACATGGAGAAAAAGAATTCAACAAGGAAAAACACATGCAATGACAAGAGGATGCAAGGATAATAAGATTAATAAAGGAAGAACGAAGGACATCAGAGAGAGAAAAGTGAAAACAAGGTAGACACAAGAAGAGCGAGAGGAATACAAGGCGAATAAGACGAATGCAAATAGAAAAATTAGAATAATAGGATTACAAGAGGAATACAATATTAACAATGGTAATAAAATGATAGCAAGGGGAAATGCAAGGAGAATTAAGGCAAGACAAGGAAAACGTGGCAGATGCATGAAGAACAAGATGAATATAATGGGAACAAAGTTACATATAGTAAAATATAGGAAATGCAAGGAGAACAAGGGGATTAAAAAGTGAACAAATGAATTATAATGAAAACGGAGGTGAAACCTAGGAGAAAAGCGGAAGATGAGAGAAGGGGGAAGACGAGAAGGAAAAGGAGAGTGAAGGACATTATAGTGAATGTGTAAATAAGCTCCGTAAGTGGCGCTAAATCCTCGTGAATCACCCTATATATGAGGTCTTTGATCAAACTGCCTTCCGTATTGCGTAATAAAATCGTGTTTTAATTATTATCTATGCAGAGATGGTTGCACTGTATAGCAACATATTTCTCGCTGTAGTGCGAAGACATAAGCGTTTCTGGCTGTCTCTACGATATAGGGTATAACTAAACGACATTTCATACAAGTTGAGAGGATGCGAAGGCATTTCTTTCCCCTTTTACTTGCTCTGAGTCCGTCAGTAACAGACCGGTAGCTGTTACGGCTTATACTTGCACCCCCCAAGTTGTACACACAAGAAAATAAAATATTAAATAAAGTACATAAGTGGATATAAACTACAGTGACACAGATGTTTGGCAATTACATGTTTCAGGATATTTTTGTGTCGTTCTTACAATATTTTCAACTAATAATAATTAATTAAATTAAGGGATGTTAGTTTGTATTATGAAGTCAGGGGAGAGTGACACAGTGAAGATTGTCTCTCTGTGTATGCCTAGAGTAGCAACTAGCGGTGAAGAAAACATTTATCTTCTGCTGTCAGTAGGTTTTTAATGTGCCAGTTGATACAAACAACAGTAAAATAAAATACAAACGCTTAGTATAGATTTTCGAAATATAGATTACCGGTAAACATTTTCAATAATAAGAATTTTCACTATGTTCAAAGTCAATTAGTCGAACGTTAGTAAGATAGACAGTAGCATCTTCACCTTCACGGATGGTAAAGAGTGTGAGTAGAGGGGAAAGCCAATCAACCAAACTGAAATATGGATTACAACGTCTTTGGTCTCCAAACACATTACATAGTTCCTGCAATGTTCGAATATGAAAGAGGCAACCAAGACATTACCAACTTCGTCTTATTTCATATGAAAAGCTACTCGCAAGATCTGTGCTAAAATCTTTAAGCGGTTATAACCAGGCTTCGGTCCTGGTCACAGAAACGCTTGAAGTTCAGAACGCACGGGCGATAGTGCTCTGTTGGTCGAGTGGCGTGGGAGATGAAGAGGGCCGTTACTTCGTGTCTCAACATGTAAACAGTCAGTCACAGTAAAGCACAAAATATATTTCACCCTGTACAGATGCAGTATATACAGTACATTCCTATTGTAGATAATAAATGTCTACCATTAAAGTATTAACGTGAGTTGTAACCTTCAATCAGGTGTCCCTACGCCGAAGCCTGTTACACGTACCGCAGCCAAGCAGCAATAGGCCTACACACAACGGTAATGCACATTACGGACCCACCTGTGCTGTTGCAGTAGGGTGACTGCACACGGGCCATGACGTCATTTATACTCCGTGTATTCTAAACCTCATACTGGTTACTATGTGTCCCTAGGACGAAGCCTGGTTATAACTAGACTTCGAAATTGAGACACATTTACGCTGAAGTTAAATACATACAGTGTTTACAAAGCAGCTGGCAAGGTAGTCTCTCCCCTCATATACACATCATGTCAGTTATATGGAGCAATCCAAGCAGAGCAAGGAAAAGACTAAATGGTCGCCTGAAGGACAAACGTAAATATTACGTTGGTCAGAATACATTGTCTCTAGGATCTATAAACAGTTATACAGGTAAATATTATTTACAAAGATACTCTATAATAATAATAATAATAATAATAATAATAATAATAATAATAATAATAATTTTATTATTAGAATAATATAAGAACACATACTAATTGTAATTGCAGACCTACATAAATTATAAAATAAGGAAAAGAAGCGACAAAAACACTAATTATAAAATATAAGTCACAGAAATAGACTTATCTGAAACTAATCGTAATCAGGTTACTATAAAAGAAACAATATTTAGATAAAACATTTGGAACACAATATGTTTCATTTTTTAATATAAACCTAACCCCTGTATGAGTAAAACTCATCACAACATAGATAAAACATTTAGAACACAATATGTTCCATTTAATATAAACCTAACCCCTGTATGAGTAAAACTCATCACAACAATTGAAGATAATATTGAGCAATTCCACGTGTAACTGACTGACATTTATAGTACACTTTGACAGCAAAATGTTTGCCTAAATTGTATAATGGGTTGAAATTAGACTGTGTCACCGCAGGATTTTATAGAGGGAAGTGTACATTTAAGATAAATATAAAAATAAACGTCTTTAATAGGAAAAGTATACTATTTATTTACGTCCAAAGTGTGTGTAACAGACTGACATAAATGTCAACTCTCTCTTCGGGTGAACATGGTTCTCCACAGATTTCTCTGAATTGTCATTGCTGATACAATTTTGCAAAATATAGTTCGGAAAGGAAATTGTAATCTTCAGTTTAAGTTGAAAACGACCTCCAAACCACGATTAGTAATGGAGTTATGGCCGAAAAAGTGATGTGTAACAGACTGACCTCATTCTGTAACTGACTGACATCTCTGAATTATAAAATGAAGTTGCACTTACAGAACCGTAAATAGTACAAAATAAGTAGTAAATTAACATAACGATTAATTTAAATAAATAATATGTTTTCTTTCTTTCTTTCTTTCTTTCTTTCTTTCTTTCTTTCCCTGAGTTTAACCTCTCCCTTGTAAGTTCATTTACACGACCCACGCCACACGGGCCTTACAGGGCCGCGACCTGTGGGGAGAGGAATTAAACTGTGGATCACATACATACTTTTTTGACCACACAAGGACATGGAGGGCCTCCCCGGACGAGGGATCAGCTCCGATACAACACAAACATTGAAGACATTACATAGCATTCACTCACACATATGCCGGACTTTCAAGAGATACAATCCCGGCATTTGCCTGGAAATAACTGAGGAAACCATGAAAAACCTCAGTTAGGATTGCCGGCCCCTGGGATCGAACCCCGGACCTCCCGAATGCAAGGCCAGCCCTCTACCACTCCGCTAGGCCGCTCGGTTAATATGTTTTCCAGAATACAAAAATTAGTTTGCTTAACCATGCATCTTAAATGACACATATTAATGCACATACAAGAATTACATAGGCCTACTTAATAACATATATAGTTCTTTCTCTGTGATTAAATACTGTATATACAAGCCATATGCATTGGTGTTTAATTTTAGGACTATAAGAGTGTCACAGCAACCTTGACAGCGCTTATCACTCTATATGGCATGAACTCCCCAGCGTAAGACCGTATGTTACGTTATTCAAGCGCGTTCCTAATCATCTGGCACTGACCTCCTTATCGATTACGATAAGGTGACGCAGATCACAGTTTATATTTTCCATGCCTATGGCTGTTATATATTATGTTCATAATAATAGATTAGAATGTTGAGTTCTACTTTTAGATTGAATTTGGACCATTGGAATTAAACACGTAGAAGCACTCCACGGCACTCGTTGACTCACTTATTTAGTCTAACAAGTATGTACGGCAGGAACACTGTCAATATGTCACTTGTTAGTGAACAAACTTTAGTTTCTTTTCACACACGAAACCTGTGGACCTTTCGCACTGATTGTTCACAAGACAGTTGTACATATTCTACAACATAGGGATCTAATACTTTCACGTAATGAACTCCATGAGATGCCGGAATAGGTGCAAGATGCTCACAATGTTACAAAATTCTGTAGCGCTTTGTATCTTCTTCCCCGATTTCGCAGGCATCCATGCCATCCTTTTTACTTGGCCTCCAATCACATCCACAGCCCCTTTGCCATGATGTGACTGAAAGAAGTTCCATTCTATGTTAAATTCAAATATGCGAGCAAGCAATGTCACATTGCTCAATGTTTACTTCTGTTTAAAATGACTCGCTGCTTTATCTGAAAATATTTTTACCACCTCAATGTTCGGAAGAATCGCCAAAATTTCCGAAAACATTTTTCTTTGACAAACATTCACTGGATAGCCTATTTGTCATGTGCTACATAATCTGACACTAATGCAGACGATTTCTTCTGAACTTCCCTGTCACCTTCCTGTTTAAACCAGGCAACAGCAGTAAATATTGAGACCTGCTTATTGCTCCAGTGAGCTGCCTGAATCTCATTTTGCTTTTTTCAGGTATAATTACTGCACACTTATCACCAGTTCACGTATAACTTCACCAAGGCCTTCCAAGTAACTAAGCACGCTGTGAGAATGAACAGCATAACAGCTGAGAGCGCGACATGTAATATTGTTTTGTTTATTTTATTGATTACATTTTTAAGGTTAAAGGTACCATCAATATCAATTCCAACTTATGATGTCATACTCAATCCCTTTCTTTGGGATATCACTTTCTTTATGATTGATGTGTTTCATCCATTATTTTAGTACAGTATAGTTGTACTTCTATGGAATTTATGTGAATATTCCTTCTTAACTCTTTATTATGTTATTAACATTTAAAACACAAGTGCAATATTAAGAAAGGTTTGCGGGTCCAAACTCGGCTGGGTTCCGAAGCTTCAAGTCCTCCGCTAGGAACTTTTATGTAGTGCTTGCCGTGTCTTAGTTTTCCGGCACGTTAAAGACCTTCAAGCCTAAATTAGAGTCTTGGATTAACTATCCTTTCTCTTGTGTCCCACTATTACTTTCGTAGCATATTAGGTGGCGTTTCAGGCGATGAGCTTACCACTTGTGCATCTGCCCTGTCGGCAAATAAGTGTAATTGAATTCCTTGTAGGCATGGAAGTCTCCGCTAGGGGATACCTATGTTCAGACTTCGGAATTATGGATTAAATTACGATATTGCTGGTACAGATAAGGTCGTTTTGGGAGTTCTCGGCATTTGGGAGATCTCGACACTTTTCAGAAAAGCAGCCATTGCGAGCACTGTTTCTAGTGCAAACAGTTCGAACTGTATGAGATCTGTGTTGACTGTGTTTGTAATCTCTGTGTAAGTGAACCTCGTGGCTCCAACTTATGTTTTACGATCACACAAGGCAATAAACACAATACATATTGTGTAAAGCTTGCTGTCCCCTCCGTATTTACAGGAATTATGTGGACCTTCTTATAATGACCTCATGGGTTAGCCTATCTCATTAGTAGGCTACATTAACATAATGTAACACAGTTCACTATATACATTGAATTTAATACATAAATAAATAATTAACATTAAGAGAACAACATCTTAATACCGTATTTGCTCGCGTAATTTGCGCACTTTTTAATTACCTTTGACCACTGAAAAATTGGGGCGCGTAAAATATGCGGATTTTTCAAATAAGAGGTCCTGTTCTGAGTTTATCTCAATTAGTATATGTATAGGTAAGTATTTACGGTAGGGCTAATTTTCTATACCGGTAACTTGTCTCTACCAAGGACAAGCATTGTTAAAGTAGCGGGACTTTGGGGTTTCTTTCTGAAGCAGGTACTTCAGTTGCTGGTGAATGACCTACGGTGGACTGTAGGGAAGGAAAATCCCTACTACACTGAAAAAAATATGTACGTAATCCCTACTACACTGAAAAAAATATGTACGTAAAATGTGTGCGCAGAATACAAGGAGAAAAAATAAAGTTCAAAATAATCTCTTAAAAATTAGGGTGCGCAAAATACGCGGGGGCGCAAATTACGCGAGCAAATACGGTATATAAAAGTGAATGTGGGTATGTACTGTTCTCCAACCAGGAGATTAATCGTGAAAGGATGTGCTTACTATTGCGTCATCTATTATAGCGAAGTAGATAGATAATATTACCGTTATAACGTCAGTTTAAAAAACATAGGTTCTCCTGCATATGTTATTTCCTGTATGGAGAGATTAAAAGACCAGGAGTGCTATTCATAGACATTTCGCAGCACGCGCTACGAGCGTACTAAGCTAGCCCCGGCTATCCACTGGTTACTAGTACAGAATTCAAATCATATCCTATCGCTAACACTGGTTTATGAATACGAAAAACGCTGATCATCCACCGGAAGCCCGCGCTAAAATGTCTATGAATACGGCTCCAGGAGATTAACCGTGATCTAATTTTGTAATTAGGGTAGTATAAATATGTGTGTATCAGTGTTATCGTTTGTGCTTTGATAGTTAGCCAATGGAGATGCGTGTACCCATGTGTGTGACCTTATGACATCTTATGACATCAACATTCATTCACAGCATTACTCGGCTGCGTCTCATTCCCCTGAGACTTTCTCCTGGTTGGAGTACAGTATGTATGCCTATGTGTATATGTTCTCTATACATATCTACACGCTTTGACCGATATGTGCCAAAATTTGCATATTTAATCTTAACAACCAGGAGAAAAACATAGGCTATATTAAAATTGTTACAATGGACGTTAAATTAATTAAAAAAAAAAAATAAAGAATAAAAATAAATTCGGTCAAACATTCATGTGTAATACTAAAATGCAATCTTCTCTAGTCAATTGTTCTTTACCATTGTCTGTTGTATTCAACATCGGCTTTCCCGAGGCCATGGAAATTATAACACGAAATTAAATAACATTGTTGATATACAGGGACATCATTTTATTTTTACTAATATTTTTAATATTAACCTGGCTATACTATTTGGATTAATGATTGAGACCCGGAAACACCGTTTGCTACCTCCTTCCACGACTGGAGTTCGATCATACTGGCGTAAAATACAAACAAATCACTTTACTAGGTACAGCAGGGAAGAAAAGTAGTTCATCCATTTACGTAAAGTAGGAAATATCGCGAATTTGAGTGTGATAATTTTCATTAGGGTTTGTTTAATCAAAATACAGTCCAGTATTAACGATAAGTGTTTTTACTCAAGAACTGAGTTATCCATGCGAACGTATTCATTATGCAGTGTATATTATACTGTCTACAGCACATTAGCGTACAATATAGAGAATGAACTTAAAATGAAAAATAATCATAATATGGATATTTAAACACATTTTTGAAAATGGTGGCCGTTCATTTCGATACAGGCTTCAGTTGTTTTGTGCCTATTATCGCACTATAGACTGTTGAATCTAATTCCAATTAGCAGTTTCGTCCTTCATACTTAGTAACTCATGCAAATCTAGTCTTACAGGTGAAGCTCCCTGTAAAGCAGATTTGAATAATTTCAAGGGAAAAATTGTTCCGGGGCCGGGTATCGATCCCGGGACCTCTGGTTGAACGTACCAGCGCTCTAACACTGAGCTACCCGGGAACTCCACCCGACACCGTCTCAACTTTTCCCTTTATTCCACACAACTCGCGTGGGCTGACGAAACGCCAGAGACCCACAACGAGTGCACACAATCTCTGTGTGACTTGGAATTGTGGTTTTCTGTTAACGTACACAGTAACGTACATATTATGCAAATCTAGTCTTTCAGGTGAAGCTCCCTGTAAAGCAGATTTGAATAATTTCAAGGGAAAAATTGTTCCGGGGCCGGGTATCGATCCCGGGACCTCTGGTTGAACGTACCAGCGCTCTAACACTGAGCTACCCGGGAACTCCACCCGACACCGTCTCAACTTTTCCCTTTATATCCACACAACTCGCGTGGGCTGACGAAACGCCAGAGACCCACAACGAGTGCCCACAATCTCTGTGTGACTTGGAATTGTCGTTTTCTGTTAACGTACACAGTAACGTACATATTATGCAAATCTAGTCTTTCAGGTGAAGCTCCCTGTAAAGCAGATTTGAATAATTTCAAGGGAAAAATTGTTCCGGGGCCGGGTATCGATCCCGGGACCTCTGGTTGAACGTACCAGCGCTCTAACACTGAGCTACCCGGGAACTCCACCCGACACCGTCTCAACTTTTCCCTTTATTCCACACAACTCGCGTGGGCTGACGAAACGCCAGAGACCCACAACGAGTGCACACAATCTCTGTGTGACTTGGAATTGTGGTTTTCTGTTAACGTACACTGTAACGTACATATTATGCAAATCTAGTCTTTCAGGTGAAGCTCCCTGTAAAGCAGATTTGAATAATTTCAAGGGAAAAATTGTTCCGGGGCCGGGTATCGATCCCGGGACCTCTGGTTGAACGTACCAGCGCTCTAACACTGAGCTACCCGGGAACTCCACCCGACACCGTCTCAACTTTTCCCTTTATATCCACACAACTCGCGTGGGCTGACGAAACGCCAGAGACCCACAACGAGTGCCCACAATCTCTGTGTGACTTGGAATTGTGGTTTTCTGTTAACGTACACAGTAACGTACATATTATGCAAATCTAGTCTTTCAGGTGAAGCTCCCTGTAAAGCAGATTTGAATAATTTCAAGGGAAAAATTGTTCCGGGGCCGGGTATCGATCCCGGGACCTCTGGTTGAACGTACCAGCGCTCTAACACTGAGCTACCCGGGAACTCCACCCGACACCGTCTCAACTTTTCCCTTTATATCCACACAACTCGCGTGGGCTGACGAAACGCCAGAGACCCACAACGAGTGCACACAATCTCTGTGTGACTTGGAATTGTGGTTTTCTGTTAACGTACACAGTAACGTACATATTATGCAAATCTAGTCTTTCAGGTGAAGCTCCCTGTAAAGCAGATTTGAATAATTTCAAGGGAAAAATTGTTCCGGGGCCGGGTATCGATCCCGGGACCTCTGGTTGAACGTACCAGCGCTCTAACACTGAGCTACCCGGGAACTCCACCCGACACCGTCTCAACTTTTCCCTTTATATCCACACCACTCGCGTGGGCTGACGAAACGCCAGAGACCCACAACGAGTGCACACAATCTCTGTGTGACTTGGAATTGTGGTTTTCTGTTAACGTACACAGTAACGTACATATTATGCAAATCTAGTCTTTCAGGTGAAGCTCCCTGTAAAGCAGATTTGAATAATTTCAAGGGAAAAATTGTTCCGGGGCCGGGTATCGATCCCGGGACCTCTGGTTGAACGTACCAGCGCTCTAACACTGAGCTACCCGGGAACTCCACCCGACACCGTCTCAACTTTTCCCTTTATATCCACACCACTCGCGTGGGCTGACGAAACGCCAGAGACCCACAACGAGTGCACACAATCTCTGTGTGACTTGGAATTGTGGTTTTCTGTTAACGTACACAGTAACGTACATATTATGCAAATCTAGTCTTTCAGGTGAAGCTCCCTGTAAAGCAGATTTGAATAATTTGAAGGGAAAAATTGTTCCGGGGCCGGGTATCGATCCCGGGACCTCTGGTTGAACGTACCAGCGCTCTAACACTGAGCTACCCGGGAACTCCACCCGACACCGTCTCAACTTTTCCCTTTATATCCACACAACTCGCGTGGGCTGACGAAACGCCAGAGACCCACAACGAGTGCACACAATCTCTGTGTGACTTGGAATTGTGGTTTTCTGTTAACGTACACAGTAACGTAGTAGTATGTGAATGTAGGTAAAGCGACTGAAAATAACACTGTAGTAATTCTAGAATATTCAAAATATTGTTTTTTATATCCGAAAATGTGTTATTGCGAAATTCTAACTGTATAATCACGTTGCCAATGTAATATGTTATGCGATGTGGAAATAATCTCTTTAAAAAAAAAATAAATAAAGAAAAAAAAAAGGTATACGTCTCTCAGAATATTAGTCTTTATGCTGAAAAATGATTTATTGCCAGTTTATATTGTACCTGTATTCTGTATATAAAATAAGAATTAATATAATGCTAGTGGCATGTAGCAGCAACTGTTGCTTGATAGAGATTGAAAATCACAATAAAATTCCTATACACAAAGTCCCACATTATTGACACTATTCATGGCCTTCAAAAAACCTAATACAGCTGTATTAATAATTCAAATGAAGGTGAAATACATTACGTGAACCATGGCCCTCTGCACAACACTACGAAATAAACTGCAAGAAGTCCTACGGTATACGTTCTTGCTGCGATGGACGCACATATTTTTTAAATTTTTACATCGTAATATGTAATACTGTCTTCATGCATAATTTCACTTCTTGAAAACGTTGTTACAAACATCATTTTCTACATAGTCGTTTATGAGTTCTTAATGCAATACACTTCTAAACGTTCTACCACATTTTCTTGGTCGACCAGCCACACTCATAATAATGAACTAATAAAAGAGAACAGACTAAATTCACAACGTAACAACACTATTACTTTTAAGTAATGCCAGATAAAAACACACGCACTATATTGAAGCTCGAAAAAAATACGTGACAGTTGAAAGATGAACAAACAATTATTATGGTATCGAGATCTCGAAAAGCATGATATTGTGACGTCAACATCTCGCATGTACAGAAAGCTTCGATAACTACAATTTGTGAACGTTTTAAGGAAACACGATGTTTGAAATTTCACTATTTTAAACGTAGCCTTTCCTATGCACAAAGTCCCACATTACTGACACTATTCATGACCTTCAAGAAACCTCAAAAAGCTGTATTAATAACTCAAATGAAGATAAAATGCATTACGTGAACCACGGCCCTCTGCACAACACTACGAAACGGACTGCAAGATGTCCTACGGTATACGCTTTACTGTGACGATCGTACATATTTTTTTAATGTAAAGCTTCTTATGAACTTCGCTACAAACCATTTAGATTTTCCCGCAATATTAATATTATTAGCTTTCGATAGAGACATCACACAACCTCACAGGATGTACAGTTTTCATAAAATTTTCCGCCGCCACAGTTCAAATTAAATATATAAATGTTCTGAATTTGTGAGCTATAGTTTCTCAAGTCATATTAAAAAAAAAGGCATACAGCGGTCAACGGGTAAAAAATTTTCCAATATAAATTAAATTATATATCTACGTATATATTAATTCTTTGGTATGATCGATAGAGAGATAAATTTTGGCTCTCGATGACACCCCAACGGGTTCAGACTGGGAACAAGTGAATTCCCTGTTTATAGTCAGCTGTCTCTGAAATTCAAGCGAAAGCACACACAGACATGACATTACGTGAAATGCAGAGCTTCAGAATCAATGTACGGATTTTATAATTATTTTATCTCTGCCTCTGTGCAACGTCATATTTGCGGGGGAGGAAAGGAGACAGTAGAAAAGTTGTAATGCTTTTTAATATGTGGATTCCCATGACTAAGATAGCTACTTGAAATTTAACGGTCACTGACCGGCAGAGATAAAAGTAAAACCTGTAGAACATTGATACAGTGCTAAGTGGGCCTATAGGGACCGAGGGGTGTGATTTTATTTTGCTAAACTTCAAGAGAATGCTAATTCATTTTAAGTTTGTGTGACTGTAGCCTATACATAGGCCTATGTTCGTTTGGTTTTACTGTATTTATAGTTTGATTTTTTTATTTTTATTTGTATTTCTGGTGATGTGGAAGAGAAGGCCTGTTGACCTTAACTACGCCAGAATAAATAAATAAACACACACACATATACATACATAATACATACATAATACATACATACATACACACATACATACATACATACACACATATATACATACATACATACATACATACATACATACATACATACATACATACATACATAAATACATAGAAATTAAAACACATTTGAAAGTAAGGCACGTGATGAAATGTTTTCTTTCGTTGCAGTTGTTTTAAATTGAGTTAATCCTTTCAGGCATTTAGCTAAGAAGTTCATTAATTCATGTAAGTGACGCTATGTAAAGATTCATCTTTATGGTCGAGGAAAGCTTATTATAGGCAATTCGTTTTGGTTGTCTACAGTTGAGTTTCTGAGATTTCGGAAAAGTCTAACAATCAGGTTATTTAAAAAAAAAGAAGCAAAAAGGACAACCCAGGCAACGTCAGGTGCTTTCAGCTAGTTTACAATAAAACCAAATACTAATATCTCTAATGTATCCAGCCGTCTTCCATAGTCATACACATCGTCCATGCTATCAAGTTAGCACATGCAAACATTACGGCCAGGCCGTGCATTAGCACTCCAGTTAAGATTAGTATCCAACTCCACTTAAGGAGAACACCCCAGCGACCTACTCTAAATCAGTTCCGCGAATCTCCATCCTTACGTACAGTGGCTCAAAATGAAACTCGTACAGTGTAGTATTAATTAGTATTCAGAACTGAACTGGAATCTTCATTTTCTAATGCCTTCAGTATTCAAGATTGTATATTAAAAACATTACTTTTATAGAAGAGCACATTAAAAGTAAACTAAATAACGTATTTGTCTTCGCAGAAATCCAGAATCAACATAAAACTCGTACACTACATTCATAAAGGAAATAAATACAGAACACACTATGTTAATCCCTCATTCGAACTCAAGTTTTGCTCCCGTGTAGACGTGCTTCACCCCGAAAGAGAACTGCTTGTTTAAGACTACCATGAGCCGTCAAAAAGGGCAGAGTTCTATATCTGAACATGAGACGATCATACATCACCATCAATAGGGTAAGTCTTTAAGAGAAATCGCCAGATTAGTGAAAAGATTGCATTCCACTGTGCAGGATATTATAAAACGTTTTAAAGAACGAAAAACAGTAGTAAACAAGCAAGGAGAGAGCTCCAGAAAAATCTTTAGTAGTAGGGATGAACGTTGTTACTCAACAAAGTGAGGGCTAATCTAAAGTTATCTTCACCAAAGCTGGCTTTGGAGACTGAAAAGTGTTTAGGTAAGAAATGTAACCCTGAAACAATTAGAAATGTATTGAGAAAACACAACCAGGAGCGAGGAAGAAACCGTTCGTTAGTGAGGTCAACAGGAAGAGAAGAGTACACTCTTAGACAAAAAAAAAAAAAATTACCGGACTCTTGAAGCGTAAATTTGTCTAAGTTCCGTTCGGCTGTGCGCCTGATACACAAGACTAAAATCAGAGTAGTAAGGACGAAACCAGCGAGATCCAAGAACATACTCTTATTTCGGCAAACAAGGGTTTGAACTGTGTATGTGTCATAGCTCCGTGGTAAAACTCTGGCTTCCTACGCAGAAAACCCGGGTTCGTATCCGCCTTCGTGTATATATATATATTTGTTTCGTTTTATTTTTTCTCTAGGTAGAAACAAATGATACATTTATTAACGTGCACAGGAGTTTGGATTAGTTGAACAATTAAACAAAAACATTCAGTAATATCGGAGAATTCTTCCTAATTACCCTCGAATTAAAATAGATGTTCAGTTCTTGGATCTTCTCCCCTCTCCATAAGGAATATTGATCAGTTACTATAATTTGTATAAGTAGTAGTAGTAGTAGTAGTAGTAGTAATAGTAGTAGTAGTAGTAGTAGTAGTAGTAGTAATAATAATAATAATAATAATAATAATAATAATAATAATAATAATAATAATAATGACCACAGATTATTCCGCCTTGCATTTTCAGAGGAGTAAGGTAATATTTTCAGATGAAGTTACTTTTTCCTCTGACAATTACGGGAGGCAAACGTCTACCGTTCAAGGGGATCCCGATACGATCCTACGCATGTGGCAACTCGCTTTCGCAGTGGCCGTATATCTGTTCCATATTGGGGCTGGATATCCAGTGACGGCCTGGGTGTTCTATGGCGGCTCGACAGAAATCTTAATGCCCAACAATACAAGGTCATATTGGAAAATGTTATGCTTCCCTCTGTACGGATGATACATCCTGATGATGATGATGAGATCGTATTTCAAGAGGTTAATCATCGTGTTCACACATGTGCCTAGGTCATAAGATGGTTTTCAGAGAGGCCATATATCAGACTGATAGAATGGTCTCCCTGTTCACCAGATCTGAATATCCTAGAAAATGTGTGGTCGGAGGTGAAGAAAACTGTGAACGCGATGATAAATACAATACCACGTCGGCCGACCACAAAAGACGCACTCTGGAACATTATCGAGGACGCTTGGGATCGTGTATCTTCACGTCGACAGTACCTGAGACGCCTGATCGCATCCATACCCCGTAGAATGCAGGCGGTTATAGATGCGGAGGGATTACATACCCAGTCTTGAATTTTTTTGTCTATTTTGATTTTTGTTTATTGATCTCCGAGATGTATTTCTTTATTTTGTTTAATACAAAGAAAAGGATAATGTCTGTTTATTCCTATCCGAGAAGGATTTCTTTTACTTAAGGTTTATTATTGTTTATTTCTATCCGAGAAGATTTCGTTTAGTCTCTTTAAATACAAGATACAAGGGAAAAGATTGCTATTATGTATCTAACTTGCCCTTTGTAAATATTAACTTTCTGTTAAATATTTCACAATACTGGTTATTATCATTACACAAGAAGTAAAAAATGAGAATGAAAAAAAACAAAGTATAGACTGAGATTCGAACTCGAAACCTTTCGAATATAAGCCACAATGCTACCGATTACGCTATGCGAGAGAGACGACGACTCTTTAAGTAGCATGTTATATAATCATCATATAGTGGTGGCAGTGGAGTATCGGAAACATTTACGACAGAAGAAATTCATCCGCGTGTGTATCATGCTCTGACGAATGCACCCGAAGACTTCTAAATCGGACATAGAATCTGGAGCCCGGTCATTTTTTTGTCTAAGAGTGTACAATTTGCTAAGGAGCATATAAATAAGGATTGTGTATTATGGAAAACGGTTCTATTTACTGATGAGAGTAAGATGAACCTCTTTGGTTCAGATGGGAGGGTTTATGTGTGGTGTAAGCCGAATATGGAACGCAAGGAAAAAATCTAAGACCCTCTATGAAACACGGTGGAGGATCAGTTATGATATGGGATTGTATGGCTGCTAGTTGGGTCGGTAATTTGGAGTTCATTGAAGAATCCATGGACCAGAATGTATATTTAGACATTTTAAAAAAGAATGTGAAGCTCAGTACACAGAAACTAGGGATAAATAACACATTCAAATTTTATCATGATAATGATTGGAAACATAAGGCTCTGAAAGTATACACTTGGCTTCCTAACAAAAGCCTCAAAGTGTTAGAAACCCCACCCCAGTAACCAGACATAAATGTAATAGAACATTTATGGTCTGAATTGAAAGTTAAAATACAGCAGCACTCCATAAAAAATAAACAAGAATTGAAGAAAGCTATATTAGAAGAATGGTCGAAGATTCCTGTATCTTACTGTGAAAATTTGGTAAAATCTATTCCAAAAAGATTGCAAGAAGTTATCAATAACAAAGGATTTGCAAGAAAATAGGCCTATAAATAAATCAGAGTTGTAGCATATTTTCACTTTTTACTGTGGTAAAAGTTTATTTTATTTTGTTATAGTCAGAGTGTGTACGAGTTTTATTTTGAGACAGAAAACGTTCAATTTGAGTCCAAATATTTAATTTTTCCAGTATTTCTGCAAGATGTAAATCTTAAATATGTATTGTATTAATTGTCATATTGAGTAGTATTATAAACTGTAAGTTTTGTTTAGTTTAATGGCTGTACTTATTTATTATATTGTATATCGTTTGGTAGTTCATTGTACGAGTTTCACTTTGAGCCACTGTACCATCTTGGAATGACACTCAGCATTGTCCGGTCCGACTCACGGAGAAAACCGGCAGGAAAATCCAGAAATATGCACTATGTATAACGTGCTCACAAACCCGGTTGGTATCACACAGCACCACGACCAGTAGAAAATACGAGTACATCAAACTTTGTTCTTACCTCCAGTCCCATAATCCCCATACAGTACCGTCCACGACGATCACTGAGTTCCGGACGTAATACGTCTATCCTGGAGCTCACCAATCAACCACTTCTCTCGATGTATACGTGACAGTTCTCGTCCAGCAGCAAGCGTAACATCGATGAACGCCGGCAACCAGCCTGTAATCCGCTCTGCTCGATGTGTACATGTCGGAGGCGGGCGGCTCACTCTAACCCCGCTTCCACGTAATTCACTGGACTCCATCTGTAATTCTCGGAAATCGGGCACATTCTCTCCAACTCCGCTTCCAAATAAGCCACTGGAGTCGATGTGTGCTTCCCGGTGGTCGACCACTCACTAAGTCTGTTCAGAAATACCATGAGAAAAACCGTTGCATATAAGACAATTGGCATACATGGCCTGAAAACCAATAACAGAACATCGTTATTCTCGATACCTGTAGATATGCATAAAATAACGTGTTAGAATCTCTCTTCTAACTCGTTGTGAAATAAGGCCACGCTTCCTAGCGGAATTTTAAGGAAACACTAGAAGTGTCCAGAAGTCTAACGTAACACTAACTACATAGTAGAACAAAGTAATAAAAAAAAGATCGACATGAATAAAGAAAAACAAAACAAATAAAGGAATAAGGAAAATAGGAAAAAGGCATGGTGTCGTGAACCTACGCCACAAATGTGAGTACCACTTTTCTTTTCTGTCATGAAATGTAATATACAGTAAAACCTTGCTAAAACGTACTCTCTATAAAAAGGAAACCTGCACAAACGAAAAATAAATTTGGGAACTGAATAATTTGCTATGTAAAATAATACTTTAAAACGGAAAACTGCCCAACGCGAAAATGGAATCATTTTTGGGCACCAGTTAGGTAAAAGAAAACATGACTAAAACGCATAATTTTTAGCGTAACTGTTGCTAAATTCTTTCAAATTATTTTTAATTTTGCAATAATACTGTTCATAATTTTTTTGTGTGACTACATGCAATGCTCGGGAAGACTTTCGCTATTCTTTGTCAGGCGTTGGGGTGAAGCTTCTCTAACCATGCCACTATTCTGTGCTCATTGTCAAGGACCTGGGCAGGTTACTGACCTCCTGTACCGTTACTTCTTCCAAACCTCTCGCGTTTTCTGTCATTTATTCTCAGTTCTCTGTTAACAAACCAATACAGTGATAAAGGACAGTGCGAGTAGAATAAAACTGTGAATAATTGTAGTGTAGTGTCAATTTAATTTCAGATTTCCATTTCTTTTTGCGAGTTTTATGCCAATACAATATTAAATAACATTGCGAATAAAGTAAAACTGTGTGATTCAATAAAAACAGCCTAGATGACCAGTTCTATCATGGAATCGTAGCTTCATAATTTTAGTGGAGCAATGAAACGTCAAGGTCGTAAGGTCATACTGTTTTTAGACAGTGCTACTTGCTATCCAAGGATTGATTTGTCTAACGTCAAGTTAATCTATTTCCTATCAAACACAACTTCAGTTACACAACCGGCGGATCAATGCGCAATTTACACTCTGAATTGATGCAGAACGCGAAGGAAATCTTACAACGTTCTCTTCAAAAGTCACGGTAATGCACTTTAAAAGAAATGTGTGAGCCAAGAAACTAGGGCAGAGGAAGGTAGGGGGATATATATATATATATATATATATATATATATATATATATATATATAAAGAGAGAGGAGCTGCAATTACGTAAGTTAATAATTATGAAAATAAAATTCACTTTGCATGTACAGTAATAGCTTTTATTTCAGATTATTTCTTCATTGTGTTCTTTCTACAGTGAGCATATTGCAATAGTAATCTATTCTTAGTTTTGCCAAAACTCAACCCTTTGTAGAAAGAAAACCTGCGAAAACGGAAAGAAAATTTGTGGAAGGGTCGCGTTTCGTTTTAGGGAGGTTTTACTGTGCTATAGTCCGAGTAATCTTACTTCATACCGTAAGGGTGGAACTTAACCATTTTCCCTCATTACTACATATGCTAGTGAATTGTGGCGATTTTCTAGTTTGCAGGTTGAATTTTCTTTTGCCAACTTCGTTTCGAATTTCGATATTTACAAATACTACAAATGGTAGTAATTTTGTAATTGGTATGTTGGTAGCTGAGACAAATATCGATAATATTTGTCACTACTGGAGTTACATGAAATTAAAATTGTACTAGATTTCTGAGCCGGTTACTGGAAGCTAGAGAAATTTTAACATACTAAAAATTAAGATCAGTATTAATATTAATACATAATAGTTATTTTATGTGTTGCCTTGTGGTTATAATTCAAGACTACAGTCAGGCAGTACTAATAATTTCATGTGGTCAAACATAATATATTTTTAGGTTAGGTCTCATGAGTCAATTTTTCAGTCAAACCAATGCATTTCGTATTGCTAAACAAAATACTTGAAATATTGATCCCTTTCTCGTGTAGTTTGCCGACGAAAATATGTTACAAATTATTGAGTTATTTAGAATAACCTTCCAACATAAAGTACTGTAAGTAAATAAGTCATTTAGTACGTAGAATCATGTGATATCTGGTAACAGTTGGCAACACTGACAAGTCGGCAATATTTGCTGTTTAGGAACTGTTCTTATGTGACTCTCACTATAACTTTAGTTTATTGTAGCCTACTTTGACTGGATGTACGTGATATAGTAAATGCACAAATTTTTGTATAGGCCTATACATTTTACAGATTAGTAAAGATGCCAAGTGATTATCCTCAAACAGTTATCGACAAGTGTCGAGTTGTCCCTGATTTCGCTTGTGGTCCTCCTTAGGTGATCTGAGTGAGTGTCTCTATCAAACTTTTTGTGTATTTGGCCTTAGGTGAGTTCGCAATCCTTCATACAGCTTCTTAGTGCCACTTTGTTCGTCTATCTGTGTCTGCCTGCATGTATGAAACTAGTCATCTTCCATTGAACTAATCTTAATTAAACTGCATATTTTGATTCTCATATCGGACAAATAGGAAAAAGCACAACTCTCGATACAAATATGGAAGATCAATTAGGCATATCCTTCGCCTTGATTCTAAGGGCTATATGGATTAACAATTAATGACGGGAAAGAATTGACATCCTGACGAACTGCAGGATAACATGTTTGAGAAGATCTGGATCTAGCCGAAAATTGATACGAAATTCTCGCTAAGGAAGATGTTACCACTTCCCAAAGAACACCATACGCACTATCCGTACAGGGACATTTATGCTTGCCTAATTCCTCACCTACTGATAATTTCTTTGAAGAACTGTCGCAATTTCCACTGCTAACATTTCCATCTGGTGCAAAAGAGTAATAAAACTCAAGATTGACACATAATAATGTCTGAAAACTATAGGAAACAGCTGGAGACTAAACAGCAAAAATAAGCTAGGCTTTTTCCCTGGAGAACGAATAGGAATTCAAAACGATACATTATCCCAGTAAGATGGTGCCCTGCACATTACGGAATGGAGGTTGTGAATTACTGGAACCAAGAATTTCCAGGACGATGCATAGAAAGAAGAATGGTCTTATGATCCCCTAACCTCGACCAACCACGAAACCTGGAAGAGTTAAAGAGAATAATTTGGAATGAGATACACCAGATAAACCAAACACTGTTGCTAAAACATTAAACAATTTACAAAACAGACATACTCACTCGTACATTGTTTGGCAGTGAATGAGAGTCATTTTATTATCAACACATGAACAATTGAAGCATTGCTAATTTTTAATGAACTTTCTTTAAGTTCCAAGCCTTTTGTTAATATTGCAGTTAATTCAAATGGTGCGTATTCAATTTTTAAAGGCATTAATAAGTGTTTCTTTTAATTAAAAAAGTGCTTGTAGTATTTACGTTTTGAGACTTGAAGAATCCAGGACGGGAAAAATAGTACTTTTTACCAATTAAAACAATAGAATCTTTAGCACAATTTAAAAAGAAATTAATTTAATTTTCATCTTATGGAAAATGCAATTTCGAGCACATGTTCAGAATATTCCTTTTTTAACCCGTATAAATTTTGTGTACATGCTTATGTAGACTTATTTTATAACATCAGACTTAGGAAAGTTACAAGCGACCTTCTATACTTTTTACTGATCGTGTACAATGAACATAATATTCAATATTTGACCAAAATAAGTCTAAAGAAGAAAAGCAATATTTCACAAATTTCTGAACAAATATTGCTATCACTGCTTCAGAAAAACTGTAGCTTTTTGAAAGCGATTATCATTAATGAAGTCCACCTTCAATAATTCATCATAAGCAGTTGAGAAAATAGCAATACCATCGTTGGTCAGTGTGAATATTACTATTTCTGGTATAGTAATGTAAAATTAGATTTATTTATTAAACAATGGATTGTGATTATGTTATTAGACGTCCATATTTGTAGCATAAATGAGTGAAAAGAACACAGTATTCCGTAATGAATTATGAATGATTTAAGCATTGAGTAAACACCGTATGTTAAAATATCATGTCACTGGATTCGCGCGTCGCCATGTTGGTGTGGGAATCCCTCTCTCTTTCTAACACAGTTGCTGCACGATGTTACCTCCCAAATTCGTGTATGCATATTGAAATTAATTATATTGTGGGTTATCATGAACTATTTCTATCAATTTAATATAGACTATGAATTCTCTAAACTTGGACGTAAACATCATAAATGAAATTAAGGTATATATAAAGTGCTCTACATTATTTCTAATTAAAAAGAAATGCATATCAATGTAAACATATCAAAACTAAAGACAAATTATGACAGAAATCTCTTACTTCTTCTAGGCCACATATTTACATGCACTACTCCCGATCGGAAGGATAAATATGGGTTAGGAATAGTGAAGATTAAGTTTATTAGTTAAATACGATACAAGAAAAGAACACAATTATATTCATATAGAGTTTTTTAAAAATATACTGTCGTACTGGTAGTACACCGAAAGTTAATTTTGAAGCAGAAAGATTTATTTTCCATTAAAATTGTATAATTTTTGGCTTTGTCACGAGTTTAATTACTATAAATAATGTAACTGAAGTTATCGATTTTTATAGGTACATACCAGTATCTATACCATATACCAGACCTGCAGAACCCGTAGGTAGGGGAAATATGACGTCAATCTCACTCCACTTCTATTGGGGATCTTCGACTTCTGCATAGACTTGTTGACATTCTTTGCGTGTGTAAGGTCCATCAGTGGCGGCACTGTAATTTTCAAAAAGAATTGTAATAAGTCATTGTATTTATAATGCGTTATGTCGTTTCAACGTTTACGATTATGCTAGATTTTCTGTCGGTAGTTCCTTTGAGATTTCTTTGCGTCGAACCTGCTTTATATTTTCCAAAACTTCCCTTCTATCATCACCTACGGGAACACAATTTTGTAACATTTAAATAATGAATCTTGAAAGTTAATAGAAATGTCACTATTCATTTCAACACAAAATGAACACAACGAGTGGTGTCTTTAATTTGACAGTATATAAATAAATATTCAATATACAGTTCGTAATAATGAACTTACCCGAAAGTTTTCTATTCCATAATTCTTAATATGGACTTTGTTTAAATGTCGATTAATATTGAAATGATGAGTAGAAATAAATTGGATGGGAACAGTAAATAAGCAATTCTTTCGTCTTCTTCAACAACAAAATGATTATATTTCCATTTCCTTTGGAAGTAGTTTTTCTTCACGGGTTTAGATTTTGCCATGTGCCAGTTCTCTTCAAATTGCAGTACGCGTATTATGTATTCATTTATTTACTTATTTATTTATTTGGTTCCAGTGCATTACAACAATGTTGAATGACAGCATTGAACTCCGGTCATATAGCTATCATTCACGTATCAACATACAATATATATGTATATATAATATACACACATAGGTAGATCTTCTTACATTATATGCACATACACACATACATTTTCAAATTTATTTTACATATTTTTTTAACTTAAGGTACTCTCTCCAAACTTCTTAAAAGTGATAGAATACGAACATGTCACTTGGGTTATATAGCACCCGGTCCCCCAGCTTCAAGCTAACTCTCTCTGTGGGCCGCATGAATGTGTATTATATTTAATGAAATATATTATTCATAATGAAATGTATTATAAGCCCATATATTCGCTCACAACTAATGCTTATTTTGAATATAATTCTGTTATTTTAATCTTACAACAATAATGTTTAAAGTGATGAGCGTATTCTGAATCAACTTTTTCGACTACTACTTAGATTTCCCCTACCTATTAGACTAACCACCACGTTCAGTATTATCGGCACGTACAGTAATATAAATAGCTACTACAAGAATAGTATTGATAGGCTATATAAAAGGAGTATTCATATTTAGTTAAGTGAATGACTTTTTTAGAATTTCCACACTAGAGGCTCGGTTAAATTTCAGCGAGACCAAATAGGCCTAGTAACTGTAGTGTTGGAATAAGGTGAATTGGCAAATTTTCGAGGTGCTTTCATCTTCCCTGAATTAATTTGTATATTATTTTCGTAATATTTAACCGTTTTTAAACGAAACATTCAATTTGAAAATAATTATTTGAATACAAACATAAAATTTCCTTTAGTTTCTATCCATGGAATTAAATATTCGTAAAATTGAAACTCGTACCGCACGGTAATGTACCAATAACTCATATGTAAAAGGTTTAGTAAAGTTCAGAAGTAGATAGAACAGTACTGATATTTATGAAATCGAATTAGCTTTAATTATTCCCTAAAATCAATTATGACTTTAAAACAGTTCCTGTTCAAAGCACGCTTCTCCACAAGTCAACGCAAACTTACATTAGTGTGTAACTGTTGAACATTAAGTACAAACTAAACAAAAATAACATATATTATAGGATAGTTATCGTAACCTAACAAATTCATTGAATGAATCTCAACCCGCACACCGTCGGCCGTTCTTGAAATATCTTGAAGTACTCTAGCCCGATGTCTTGTAACATTGGTTGCGTCAACACTGTTCACTGCATTAGTTGTAACTTCTTCAATGCTCTTGAATCTAGAAATCCTTTACATAGTCTACAGGAAAATGTATTGGTCCTTCAAGTCCAATCCAACGCAATGGGAGAAAATGATCGATATCAGTACTTCACTGTGGCGGCATGTCGTTTTGTTGACAATGTTGGGTTGCAAACTCATCACCTGATGTACGAAGTAGAAGTGAAATATACGCAGATACGTTCAATTTCTTATCGTATAGTCGATAAAATAATAAAACTGGCTATAATAAAGTCTTGTAGTTAACATAGGCCTATATTCCACACACATTTCGAAACATTAGTTGCACTGTCATCACGGGTCCCACTGTTGGTATAGCTAACGAAGCATTACCACTTTTCTTGATCAATAAAACCACTTCCACATAAAACACATTACACAGGAAAACCAAGTACAGTACAATAAATGCAACGCTTATATCTTTAGATGGGCGAGGATTATAATGTTGATTTCCTCTGCAATATAATATCAAGTAGATGTATTACGCACTTAACATATTAGACTACATAATTAAATATTTGCATTGGCTTATGAACGCTGTATTTTAATAACATGTGATAGACTAATATTTTAATTTCCCTTGTCAAAATGTTAAATATCAGTAGTTCAATTTAATTATTAAGAGTGGCATATATTAACTTCGGATTATTATAAGAAAAATGAAAATCAATACGTCTATTCCTAACAAGGAGAGTGTATAGCGAGAAGCTGCATTAAGTCCATAGCAGCTTACGTATGAAGTGAGCTGTCATGGAACGGGTATCATCAGCTGCAGCTGATTCTTTGTTGCCGGTTAATACGGCCCAAATGACTATTTAAAAATTCTGAAACAAATTAAATAAAACAGTAAAAAAGCGAATTTCAAACCTCCTGTTTGTGTTCTTCCAGATAGGAAAGAGTGGGAGGGAGATCACCTTAACCAATTCCCAAGTCGTAGTCTGGTGTAGTTCAGAACTGACAGCGGTACTGGACCAGGGCTTTATGGGTTAGAATATCTATCCCCGTTGGTCAATATTCTACGGTTTTGCAGGCTGGATTGTTTGTGATATGAGCTTGCGCTCATGAAAACCTAAATAGATCATGCGAAGGCCTGAATATCTTTATTTACTCTGGTAGTCAGGCTACACAGAGTGAGCCACCGGCGTAGCTAAGGCACTTGCCTGCCGATCCGGAGTCGCGCTCGGGTGCGGATTCGATTCCCGCTTGGGCTGATTACCTGGTTGGGTTTTTTCCGAAGTTTTCCCCAACTATAAGGCAAATGTTAGGTAATCTACGGCGAATCTCGGCCTCATCTCGCCAAATGTCATCCCGCTCTGTTATATACCAGTGTATTGGCGAAAGTGTAAGCATCGAATTATGTCGTTATCAAAACCGTCTGCTACAAAATGCACATTTCGTATGGAATGGGAAAATGAATTGTTTTGTTGTAAGATCGGAGACAATTTTCAGTGTAAGCTTTGTAGTAAAATATTACTTGACAATATTAATATCGTTATAAGTTATTATTATTATTATTATTATTATTATTATTATTATTATTATTATTATTATTATTGTTATTGTTGTTGTTGCATCAGTATTTATAATTTTTAAATTGTAGGTGTGGATCGAAACAAACAATTGGAGCAACTTTTTTTTTTTTTTTTTTTTTTTTAATTTAATGAAATGAGCCCCAACCCCGCTCATTTCAGTCTCAGGCAGACCACAATTTTACCGAGTCCTTATTTTATTTAGTTTCTTTATTATCAATTTTTATTTGGTTAAACTATTTATTTACAACTTTATATTATTATTTCTTCATTTAATTTACTTATATTTATGAATTTGTTTGTTTAGTTATGTATGTCCTAGTTTTGATTAAGTACTTGATTTATCTGCTTTTACATTATTCATTTAACCATTTACTTATTTATGTATTTATTTATTTGATGATTAAACATGTGGCAATTTATTATATAAAACAAGATTGTTTTTTTTTTGGAGCAACAGAAAGAGAAAGTGAGTGTACTCAGAGGAATATACTTTGCCTCCATCATATAAATTTCAGCTTACTAGTTATGTAGTTGTTACATATCATTTCGTTAAATCATTCAATCTTACGGCTTAACACAAAATATAGAACAAATTAACTCAGTGTTTTATATATTTACATAATGTTGTATTATTCTACAAACGTTTTCACCCTCCTAGGGACATCATCAGGTACAATGGTGTTTACATCAAATATCTAAAATCAATTAAAAGAATATGACTAAATGTTCAAAGTAATGTATCATAGTGGAGTAATAATATGTGTAGAATATAAAGTATAGTGTGCAATTGAACAAAATATTAGAATGAAGATAAAAATTATACATTAAGGCAAAACCAGGTCAAAATATTAAAATCACAGGCCTAAATGGCTTTTAATTGTGTGGTATGTTGATAGTATAGAGAATACAATATATTTAATTATAATCTATTGCTAAAACATAAACGTTGAGTCCTAATATAACATTAATATACTATTATGGAGAACTGTTAACTATCTCATTTTTGGACACATTATGCTTATAGCAAATGAACTTTCATTAATAAAATTATATATTTAAAGAACATATTATGTGTAAGCGTGTGCATTAATATATTGTACGTTGAACAATAGTATGTTATGTGGTTAGTTATAATGCAGACATATCACTAAATGTTGAGTCGTAAATAATGTGAAGTCAAATGTTGTAGTCGGTTTGCTGATGGGGCAAGTAAGATGTTTTTTATATTCATGTATTAACCATCGTATGCTCAACTTTATCTGTAACAAGTATTTACTATTGTAATAGATGAATTAGATAAAGATATTGAATTAAAATTCCATGTAAAGTTATAATATGTTATATGATCTACTTACATATTGACATTCGGGAGCAAGGTGATATATCACGATACAAATGTATCATTGAAAAATAATAAGAAACAAACATCAACACCGACAGAACAAGGTAGAATAATAAATCTAACAAATACCCAATTCACAAAAGATGAAATAGATATATTAAATTTAGGGTCCAAACATAATTTCCCTCAGGATAATTTCCGAAAAACTGTAGATAATATAATTATCGAAACAGAAGCTCTAATAGAAAACAGTACACATGCTAATAAAGAATATCTTAGACATCAAGCTGCTAGTATAATAAAAGAGTTTAAGAATAATTCCAGCACAATTACACAATTCAAAAAGGTTAAAGAAATAAAAAAAACTAAGGAATTTACAACAAAAATTGCGTCCCAATTTGATACATACAAAGGCTGATAAAAATAATGCAGTTGTAATTATGGAAAAAGAACAATATTATATCAACAAAACTACAGAATTTTTAGACAAAAACGAAATTATTGAAATAAAAGTTGATCCCACATAAACTTATCAAAAATAAATCAGAACAGCAATAAAAAATTCCACACAGGTTATACAATCTAATAACATACATACATAAATACATTAATGAAAATTAAAAAATTCCAATATTTAGTACATTACGAAAAACACACAAAAATCCGATAACTATGAGACCTATTGTAAACAGTATTAAAGCACCCATTAAAAATTATGCAAATTTCTCCAGAATTTCTTAAAACAGACATTACAACTCGAAACCAAATACACCTTAATTAATACAAAACAATTAGTAAATAATTTAAAAGAAATAAAGATTAATAATAATACACGAATGATGTCCTTAAACATAGCAAATTTGTGTAGAAATATCACAATTAATGACACGTTAGACATTATTCAAAATAAATGAGAGAAAATTAACATACAGAAAACAAAATTCCAACAAATAATGATAGTTTTAAAAACAGCAATAAAACAAAATTATTTCCACTTCAACGATTAAATTTATAAACAAAACAAAGGATTAACCATGGGAAGCCCGCTATCAGGATTATTTTCAGAAACATTTCTGCAACATCTAGAAAGCGTAAAAATTGTTGATATAATACAAAACCATAACATAAAATTGTACGGAAGATACGTTTGTGACACTTTGATCATTTATGATAACATAAAAATAGATAATTTTATATTAAATTCTTTCATTAGTCTACACAATAGTTTAAAGTTTACTCAAGAAAATGAATTAAATAAATCCTTAAATTTCTTGGACATTACATTAATAAAACAGAAAAAAAATTTGCTTTTGGCATTTACAGAAAACCAGGCCACACAAACCATTGCATTTCATCTAATTCAATACACCCCATTACACATAAGCTCAGCATGTTCAATTTTCTAATTGAGAGATTAATGTACATACCATAAGGAAATTATAAAAAAAAAATATAGTAAAATATTACAAATGGCTAATGGGAATGGCTATAATACAAAAATTATAAAAAAAATAATTCAGGATAAAAAGAAAGACTAATAAAACAAAAAAGTTTACAACTCATGTCGCTAAAAAAGAGAAAAGGCAAAAGACAAATGCAACACTCATACACTATATATTAAATATATCCCACAAACCTAATCTCAAGCTCAAAAAAATCTAACTAATGGACTTCTGAAATATAACAAATTACATAATAATGGCATTTCCAGTTTGGAATGTATAACCTGTAAAAAATAAATAGGGCAAACCCGTAGAGATTTTGAAGTCATATGGGTGACTTCAAGAATACCCGCAGAGAGTCAAAATATGCTATACATTTGATGATATTGGTCATGAATTAGGACATAATAAAGACACTTCGAAAATTTTAAATACATATTCAGATATTAAATTAATAAATAGTGCCGAAGCATTCTATATAACTAAACAATATTTAAAACACGGTACCATAATTAACGAAAATCTTATTCTTAATCAACATCCATTATACACCCTTTAAGTAGACAAAACATAGTCCCTTACTTCACCCAATAACAATTAATATTACTACGCGAACATATGAGCCAAGCAAGCAAGCAAGCAAGCAAGCAAAGCAAGCAAAGCAAGCAAAGCAAGCAAAGCAAGCAAAGCAAGCAAGCAAGCAAGCAAGCAAGCAAGCAAAGCAAGCAAGCCAAGCAAGCAAGCAAGCAATTCTTACGTCACGTTCTTCCCACCAACATCAACCCCCCTCTATAAGCGTAGTCGATGTGACGGATTGTCTTTACAATTGTCAATACTCTTAAACGCCCATTGCAAGTAGATTGGGAAGAATAATTCTTCTGTTGTGCTCATGGAGAAAACGTGGTATGCTTACTATGCAACAAAATCGTTATAGGAACGCACAGAAACATTATATACAGACATTATAAACAATGTCATAAAAATCATAGCTTATTTACAGGTAAATAATCCTATTTTGAAGTTTAATACCTACACAATAAACTAAAATAATATTAGCTAGGTCATTGTTCTGTTTTCACAATTTTTTAAAAAACATTTTGCTCTATTTTTTCTATTTCTCTCTGTTTCAATTTATAGGGCCGAAACATACGGAGCAACTTGAAAAATTAAAAACCGAAATATTAAGTAACCAGAATATAGAGGAGGCGAATGCCTTGACTCAAGAATAAAAGGAAATTCTTACCAGTGACAAAGATGTATGAGAAGTCGTAAAATCATTGAAACCTTTTAGTGACGGGGAATTTGTTAAAACATGTAAAATAAGTTTGGCGAGTGTTATGTCTCTGTACAAATGGAACAATATGAAAACATTACTTTGTCTCATCGTATTAACTATAGCGAGAAGAATAGAAGATATTTCATATCTGGTGAATGGCCAATTCATAGCGTATTCACATGCTTTAGATGAAAGTTTAGACATTGCTCAGTCAGCATGGATCTTAAGGTAATTATCATTTATTTTTATATCAACTTCATATAATAAAATGTATACAATTAATTTAATTGTAAAACATTGATGAGAGAATGCTGAACACACGGTAGAGATAAGGGGTAAAGTACATTCCCCTACCACACAAACTCTCCTCTGTGTGGCGGGTTGTATCTCAAGCTCTCCCCACCACTGCACTAGGACACTCGAGTCGAACGCTCGCATTTGTTTCGACATCCGTTCCCTAAGCCTCTGACCTAGGCAAATGTTTAGCGTGTTACTCACGAAGGGAAGTCTAGTTCAACAAAAGACGGCGCAGATGGGCCACCTTATAGCTATGCCACACTAGCATTGCAGTGAACAATACTGCCTTTACATATGAAAATATCCGAAATTGAAGTGAAGTGATCACTTTAACAATACTTGCACTGCAAGAAACTCCTTTCAACGTCACAAAAAGTGATAGATGCATAGGAATACATGGAATGTTACTGATTTACCATGACCAAATCATCTGAAGTGTCTTACAGTGGAAAGCCATTGTATCTTAATTTCAAATAAGGATCTATTAATTCTTGATAAAATTATTATATGCCATGTGTATCATTCTGGGATACATTGACTGGGCAACAAAACATTCAGCTGGCACTTCAATACACAAATGATTCCTTGTAACTCTCATCTCAATCAAATTGTTGGATTCTTTGTAAGTTCATGCATATGTATATACACTTTTTGCTGGTTGAGTGGAAGAGAAGGCCTTACGGCCTTAACTCTGCCAGCTAAAATAAATCATTATTATTATTATTATTATTATTATTATTATTATTATTATTATTATTTTTAAGGGGCTATTATTATTAAATTATTACAGAAAGTAAACGATACATTTTGATGACGATTTGAAATATAATTTACTTCACTTCATTATAATTGCTGTCAGCGAGATTATATTTGTCGAGATGAGGTCTGAGATTCGTAATTTTATTGCCTGATAATCGTCTTACAGTAGGTATAAACCTCTGAAAGATAGCAAACAGATAATCAACCCAAGCGGTAATCGAACCCATGCATGAGCGCACATCCGATTTTTAAATTTAGTTTAACGGTAGATTCAATTAAGGTGATGGAATTTTCCGGTACTTACATAATCGTATTTCATGAGCTGCGTAACATTAACATGAATTGGTGATACCTGATTATACAGTAACACGTCCAGTAAAAGCTGTCTGCACTTCAGTCCATCCTGTAACCGCTGTAGTAAAGTCAACTTCAACTGGAAGAACTTAGAACTGATGCAGCCCAGTACCTATGCTGCCAACTTGAAATGTTCACAATTTAATAAAGGAAATGTGCAGTTGAATAGAAATATGTATTAAAGATGCAGTTATTTTTAAATAAAAAAACTGATTTTGTAATGATACATTAGGCTACTGCAGGGTTGCCGAACTGAAGCTTTTCGGTGCTCGAGGCTCTCTCTAGAGCCGCGTACTGAAAGGTTAGGTGTCTTCGGTTCTTGTAGCGAACAGATTGCGACCATGAAACTGCGAGCGGAGACGAATCTAAAAACTAGCTGTAGGGTTCGGACAGAAGATTACGCGAAAGCATGGAATTCATGGGTTGGAAAATGTAGTGGTGAAGATCACAAACTAAGCGCAACCTCCTCTATTGCCTAGAATGCAGTACATATGCAGAGAAATATAAACAAATTGCATTCATTGTGTTCATACTCTTGTGTATATTTTAGGTTAATGTCATTAAATTGAACCATGATTAATAGTGTATTCTTTACGTTTAACATCTGAAATTTAATAAATTATGAGTGAAGAGCGTAGACCCTAATAACGATCATCCTCCACGTAAAAGAGGCAAGGCGCAGTTTTCAGGCAAGAACTATTTCCTACGTTAGGTAGATTTGTTGCAAATGTGTTTTCACTGTTCGCGACGACTTATATTTGTGAAGCTGCATTTTTATTAATGAAATATCATAATCCACAGTTAATTTCCGATTTATCACGCAAAACGTCTCAGCTGCATTTAGATTGGCAACAGCCAATAGAATTTGAATATATCAGACCCCTAACTGCACATTGTGCAACTCAAACCAAGAAATTGATTCGGAACACCTCAAAATCTGTGCTTCAGTGGCTGACCATGACAATATCTTTGAAACATATTGGAGTACAAGAGGTCAAATGACTTTGTCAAACGTCTGGCATATAAAACAACAACATTAATGAAATTAACGAAGACTCACATTCGTAGCAGAATGTCTGATAAACATTCACGAAGTTGTTATGAAGGGAACGCACTGTCAAATTTCTACGAAAGCAGTTTCTTCCTCGAAAATGTAAGATGTAAATGAATCTATTTAATGCACAAAGTACGTTTATTATTCCAATAAGCATTTTTCCCTTCAACGGAAACACTCGCTGCATTTCTCTCACATAAAATCATTCCTGGGGGGGGGATAGCTTGTTGAAACAGAGCCGACTAATCTTTCAACATCACGGGTTCGCAGGCTACCCCTACCCTCGCGCTGGTGAGAACCATTCGGCTATCTTCGATCAACGCTGCTACATCCTTGACAGCAACTATAACATTATTGCGACTATGCCGGGAGCCTCAGTTCGGCACCCCTGGGCTACTGGATTGCAAAAACTTAAAGTTAGTATATTGACTAATTATGTGGCATTAAAATTTTCGAGATAATAGTATTAAGAGAATAATTATGAAGAAAGTACAATAATATAGAATTTAGCTAAATAAAAATTGCTCAATGGAAGCGTGTGAATTTGAGGGCAATTCCAGCTACAGAACTACCATGGCACGAGAAGGCAATAACAGAATGCAGTTAATTCTCGGTTAGCAAGATGCGGTGTTCACAGTCAGTAATTCAGACAGCGGAGAACTTCTATAACCCTGTAATATGACAAAATATTTCATATTATCTGGAAAATGAAATCTTGACTTAACAACATTGAAACATTATACTAATTTCATAATACGATGCTGATGCTGCTGTCACTATTACCACTACTATAAATATTTGCTGCTTTCTGTTTGCTTTTACAATGAAACGACTTAAGAGCCATAATCAGATAGTTCACTCTTTTCAATTTCCCGAAATAAAAATACAATAACTTTTTAATAAAAGTAAGGTTCCCTGCACTCATCTTAATGTATTAGTGCGCTGTGATTTCCGAAAACGTTTACACAACTTCTCACAAACTGTGTGTTTAATAATATATATATTTTTTAATTTCCACTTTAGACCAATGACTCTCATTTCCGTCTCCTGGGGCATCATCAGGTAATACATAACAATATAAAATATTAACTCTATAGTGCATATGAAAATGTGTTTATATAATTGCGAAGACGAAGATCAAATTAAGAGAGGTTTTTACCATCATATCCTCAATTATATTTTAAGAATTACTTGCCCAGGTGTGATAACAATGCATTATATTAGTGAACAATGATTAATTAAATTTTGTAAAAATTAATAAAATATTGCCATAATGGGAGCAAGATTATTTTAAACTGTCATAAATTGTGACTGTTGATGTTGCATAACTTCCCCCACGATAATTTTTGTAAAACTTTGGATAACATAATTATTGAAACAGAAGCATTACTACAGAATTATACACATATTAATAAGGAATATCTTAGATATCAAGCAGTCAAAATAATAAAGATTATGAAAGTAATCCCAGGACAATAAAACAATTCAAGAAGGTAAATGAAATTAAGGAAAAGTCAATAAATTACAACAATAATGACTTCACAATAATTTAGTACATACCAAACCTCATAAAATGCAGTTGTAAGCGTGAAAAAATATGAATATCTTGACAAAGTCATTGAATTTTTTAATAAAAGTGAAACGAAGGACATAAAAACTGATCCTGCAGAAATATACCATTATAACAGCACTAAAATACCCCACAGAGGTCATATCATCTCATAATATATAAATATATTAATTAAAATCCAAAGATTCCGATACATAGAACATTACCTAAAACGCATAAAACCCAATAACTATGAGACCAATAGTCAACAGTATTATACACCACACCACACCACACCACACCACACCACACCACACCACACCACACCACACCACACCACACCACACCACACCACACCACACCACACCACACCACACCACACCACACCACACCACACCACACCACACCACACCACACCACACCACACCACACCACACCACACCACACCACACCACACCACACCACACCACACCACACCACACCACACCACACCACACCACACCACACCACACCACACCACACCACACCACACCACACCACACCACACCACACCACACCACACCACACCACACCACACCACACCACACCACACCACACCACACCACACCACACCACACCACACCACACCACACCACACCACACCACACCACACCACACCACACCACACCACACCACACCACACCACACCACACCACACCACACCACACCACACCACACCACACCACACCACACCACACCACACCACACCACACCACACCACACCACACCACACCACACCACACCACACCACACCACACCACACCACACCACACCACACCACACCACACCACACCACACCACACCACACCACACCACACCACACCACACCACACCACACCACACCACACCACACCACACCACACCACACCACACCACACCACACCACACCACACCACACCACACCACACCACACCACACCACACCACACCACACCACACCACACCACACCACACCACACCACACCACACCACACCACACCACACCACACCACACCACACCACACCACACCACACCACACCACACCACACCACACCACACCACACCACACCACACCACACCACACCACACCACACCACACCACACCACACCACACCACACCACACCACACCACACCACACCACACCACACCACACCACACCACACCACACCACACCACACCACACCACACCACACCACACCACACCACACCACACCACACCACACCACACCACACCACACCACACCACACCACACCACACCACACCACACCACACCACACCACACCACACCACACCACACCACACCACACCACACCACACCACACCACACCACACCACACCACACCACACCACACCACACCACACCACACCACACCACACCACACCACACCACACCACACCACACCACACCACACCACACCACACCACACCACACCACACCACACCACACCACACCACACCACACCACACCACACCACACCACACCACACCACACCACACCACACCACACCACACCACACCACACCACACCACACCACACCACACCACACCACACCACACCACACCACACCACACCACACCACACCACACCACACCACACCACACCACACCACACCACACCACACCACACCACACCACACCACACCACACCACACCACACCACACCACACCACACCACACCACACCACACCACACCACACCACACCACACCACACCACACCACACCACACCACACCACACCACACCACACCACACCACACCACACCACACCACACCACACCACACCACACCACACCACACCACACCACACCACACCACACCACACCACACCACACCACACCACACCACACCACACCACACCACACCACACCACACCACACCACACCACACCACACCACACCACACCACACCACACCACACCACACCACACCACACCACACCACACCACACCACACCACACCACACCACACCACACCACACCACACCACACCACACCACACCACACCACACCACACCACACCACACCACACCACACCACACCACACCACACCACACCACACCACACCACACCACACCACACCACACCACACCACACCACACCACACCACACCACACCACACCACACCACACCACACCACACCACACCACACCACACCACACCACACCACACCACACCACACCACACCACACCACACCACACCACACCACACCACACCACACCACACCACACCACACCACACCACACCACACCACACCACACCACACCACACCACACCACACCACACCACACCACACCACACCACACCACACCACACCACACCACACCACACCACACCACACCACACCACACCACACCACACCACACCACACCACACCACACCACACCACACCACACCACACCACACCACACCACACCACACCACACCACACCACACCACACCACACCACACCACACCACACCACACCACACCACACCACACCACACCACACCACACCACACCACACCACACCACACCACACCACACCACACCACACCACACCACACCACACCACACCACACCACACCACACCACACCACACCACACCACACCACACCACACCACACCACACCACACCACACCACACCACACCACACCACACCACACCACACCACACCACACCACACCACACCACACCACACCACACCACACCACACCACACCACACCACACCACACCACACCACACCACACCACACCACACCACACCACACCACACCACACCACACCACACCACACCACACCACACCACACCACACCACACCACACCACACCACACCACACCACACCACACCACACCACACCACACCACACCACACCACACCACACCACACCACACCACACCACACCACACCACACCACACCACACCACACCACACCACACCACACCACACCACACCACACCACACCACACCACACCACACCACACCACACCACACCACACCACACCACACCACACCACACCACACCACACCACACCACTGGAAATAATAACTAGATAGCTCAGGATTAGTGAGTATAAAACGTTTCATATTAGCAAGGAAGCATTCATGACTTGTTTATATTGCATATAGATATATTCGTGTTGTCAAATGTAAACCAAGGCATGAAGTACTGCTGGAACTAGTGGTGGAGCATGCTGTTGTATATACTTCATACATACATACATACATACATACATACATACATACATACATACACACACACACACTCCATTCTTCACTCACGATAACAAAACAAAAAACAAAATCTGTGTTTCACATTAAATTTTATAGTAAATTGGGTCATACAAGTTATTGTATTTCAATACATTCTCTACATCCCATGTCTCACAAGTTTAGAACGTTCAATCTTTTAGTGGAAAAATTAATACAAATACCGTTAAGTAGAAATACTTACAAAAAAAGAATACAATAAAATACTACAAATAGCGAAAGAAAATGGATATAATTACAATACGAGTAAGAAAATGAATCACAAAAAAGAAATACTAGCTAACAGAAGACGTTTACAACCCATTAATATTACAATTGCACATAAACCCAATAACAGGCTCAACAATAATTTAAGTAATGGTCTCGAAAAACAATAAATTACACAATAATGGAATCTATGATTTAGAATGTTTAACGCGCAAAAGTAAATATGCATAGGACAGACACGGAGGAATTTCATAGTCAGATATGGGGAACAAATATCTGACTTTAAAAAGAACCGTAGAAAATCGAAGTACGCGACTCATTTGATAGAAACGGGTCACGAGTTAGGTCATAATACTGATATATTTAAAATGATAAAATCTTGTTGCAATGATAAATTAACTAATACTTTTGAGGAGTTCTATACAACAAAGCAATATTTGCAAGATGGCATAATAATAAATCAGAATTTGGTTCACAATAATAATTCTTTGTATACTCTCTAACCTGTTTAAAAATAGTTCCTCATTCTAACATGTCCACATCAATATGCAGATACGAGAGCAGTGCGTATTCGGCAATACCAAGACAGTCGAACTTACACACGCTAGCAGATATCATCGCATCACAGTCGTCATAATTATTACGTAAGTACAAACATAGCGTAAAACAAAATCTGTTAACATTAACTACTATAATATACATATCTGTTAGAGATATCAGAATTGAGCATATGGAGGTTTTCACGATATTACCAGTCAAGCTGCATCGTCATCTTATCTTCTTACGACAACATTAATACGTGATCAAGTTGAAATACAGTTGGACTTCACATTTAGCAATACGATGAATTTAATTACTTTTATAAATGTGATATCAACAGTCATAATTTTTGGCAATTTTGAATAATCTCGCTCCCATTATGGCAACATTTAATTACTTAAAAAAGCACTGAATAGATACCGTAACAAACCCTTAGGTCTAATATGTGAAATGGTTATCGAAATGATAATTCAAAATATACAGATCCTAGCATTTCTAAGCATGATGTAACTATCGGAAAACAAAAAAATTAAATAGAAAATGTGACCACACGTACTTAATTATCGTCGAAGCAAGGAACTGAGCGTGAGATTGACATATTTTTACAATAAAGGAAAAGGCTGGCAAACAAAATTAAACTTTTAATGGTTGATACATAATTTACTATTAGTGTAACAGAATTGCTTAACTATGGACTAGTGGGGAGTGAAACATAGCACGCTGAGGGCGATCTATCTGAATATGGCTCTTAGACATATACAATTTTTATCCTACTTACGCCTAAAAAGACGGCGGCAAAGCCTAGAAAATACATATCTGAAGCAGGAAAAGCAGCCATTCCTCGTTCGTCTGTCCTTGTCTTCTTTTTCTCCTTCTTCTTCTGCCGATAGGTCCTCGACGTGTGGTGCTGGCATGGGTTCTGTAATGGAAGCCACCATGGAATCTGCCATGGATTCTGGCATAGGGAATTGCATAGCTTCTGAGCTTGGATCTGATGTGGAAACTGTCTGTGGTGGCATGAAATCTGGCATAGGTTCTATCATGGAAGCTGGCATGGGAGAGGATATGGTTTCGTGCATGATATCCGGGATTAGATCTGGCATGGGAGCCGGGATGGTATCTAGCGAGGGAACTGTCATAGCTTTTAGCATGAGCACCGGCATAGCTTCTGGAATGGTAGCCAGCATGAGTTCTCCCATGAGATCTAGCATGGGACCTGACAAAGGACCTGCCATGGGAGTTACCATGCGAGCCGGCATTTCGGGCATGAAAACTGGCGTGGTAGCTGACATGAGAGCTGCTGTAGAAGCCGGCATGGATTCTGGCATGGTTGCAGGTATGGGATCTGGCGAGGGAGGTGCCATGGGATCCGACATGGGAGCCTGCATGCGTGGCGGCATGGGACCTAACATACATGGTTCTTGCATAGCATCTGGTATGCGAATTGGGCATGGTGGTATGGGATCTGTCATGGGTTTTCGCATGAGACCCGGCATAGCTTCTGGAATGGTAGCCAGCATGAGTTCTCCCATGAGATCAAGCATTGAATCTAGCATGGGACCTGACAAGGGACGCGCCATGGGAGTGGCCATGAGATCCGGAATGATTTCGGGCATGAAAACGGGCATGGCAGCTGAGATGAGAGCTGGTGTGGAAGCCGGCATGGATTCTGGCATGGGACCTGGCGAGGGATGTGGCATGCCTGCCGGCATGGGTTCTCGCTTGGGTGCTTTCTTGCGAAATGGCCATTTTGACATGGGACCTGGCGAGCGATGTGGCTTGGGTTCTCGCTTGCGTGCTGTCTTGAGAAGTGGCCATTTTGGCATGGGAACTTGAATGGGTTCTGGATCTGGCAGGGTCTCTTGCCACTCTCGGATGGGTTTAAGGTACTCTGCAAGAAACAAAAAAACTTGATCATTAAGCACGTGTCATTGCATTCCAGGCTTTCAGTGAATGACATATAATAGGGGAGGATTCGTATGCAACTGCATATTGTTACTGTCTATTTGCAAGCCATGAAAAATCATTTTATACTTGTTTTGAACGACTGTAATGACGAATATTCAAAATTAATTGTAAATATTTTTTCATATCTCAGGTTTTCCTGTATATATTGAACATGCAGTGTACCATATTTTCAGGATTTTGTAGCATAAAGCCCGAAATTAGCATATTTTGTAAAAACAGTAACATTCTGAATTGTATGTCAGCATATAAAATTTTTGTTTTAACTGTAATCGATGGCGAGAAATTCCTTGCATATGCAGCATGGATGTGGAAAAACCAAAACCACCAAGCTATGCGCTTGTTCCATTGTGCTACTGCACAACAAGAAACAATCGCAAACACCTCTACGAACCTGACTTCTTCATCATTCTTACAAGTTTTAGGCCATGTAGCTTATTACAATGTCATAATAAATACTTAGGAATATTCTCTCCAAGGGACATCCCAGAGATCTCTTCCCATAGAGTTGATAGTGAAGCATAGCTTTTGGGATTCTGTGGGACCTCATAAATCGCAAATTTCTCATCCAGTTGTTCTGATATTTCTGTATGAATTGGAGTACTGGTTTCAGATCGAGTTCTTCCATTACTTTGTCGCTGCGTTTATAGTCCCATTTTGTATATCATGCTGTTTGTGAAAAGTGCACAGAACAAACCCAACTGACTCGCTTTGAATATCTGCCTACATCTATATATTGTTTGGATTATCCCAAAACGACCTAGCCAGGAATAGAACAAAGTGGCGTTTGTTTGTTGTAGTCCTGTGCTACAAATAAGGAGCTAAAAGAATACTATGCTATCCGAAGATACATCTGCGCATACTAATGCCACATACTGTTACATGTAGTTGTTTTTATCATATTCAGCATGTCATCGCCACTTCTAGCAATACCGTATTGTATCTTTGGTCCAGGGAAAATACAATATGTCGTTGCAGAAAGTGGCAGAAGTGAGTCTTTCCGTAAAAGACGAGTATTTTTCGCTTTACTAACAAGTAGGATTGATGTACTAAGCATTTACCAATTTAACTTATTCTCTCTCACCTTTCGAGATCATATCCAATCCCTATTTCGTAAGACCAATGGCTTGATACTTAGACACCATCCCATTCTGGCGGCCTTAACTCCTGACAACCTGGGGGTAGGACTTACCCTATATAAGGCCCTCATTGGCTCTGTAATAACTAGACCTCGGATTTTAGGTAAAAACCTATTTTGTTCCTCATGACATCCGATAGAAGAAATAAGGAAGAGACTAGTGAAGTGCTTTGTGTGGGATGTGCCAATGTAAGGGGCATAGATCTGATCATTACGACGAAGTGAACAGAAACGACTAGAAGCATTTGAAATGTGGACATGGAGAAGAATGGAGCGTGTGAAATGGATAGACAGAATGAGAAATGAAGCTGTCTTGGAAAGAGTGGATGAAGGAAGAATAATGCTGAAACTGATCAGGAAGGGAGAAAGAAATTGGCTGGGTCACTGGCTGAGAAGAAACTACTTACTGAATGATGTACTGGAAGGAAAGGTGAATGGTAGAAAAGTTCGGTGCAGGGAAATATATCAGATGATAGATAACATTAAGATATAGGCTATGGATCATTTGCAGAGACTCAGAAAAAGACGGAAAATAGAGAAGATTGGAGAATGCTGGATTTCCAGTGAAGTACGTGTCCTTGGACATTTGTGTAGGTGCGCACAACGGACACCTCTTAGCTTTACCAACTACTCACTCTTGCTCGTGTAGTGTGGATTTGTGCGAAATCAGCTTAAAAAAGTAGCATTTAAGGCTGGGATTACGTCCATTTGCGTGACTTTACGTTGCGTTCATCCGTACGTTGAACGTCTACCGAACGTTCAGAGCCTGTGTATTATGATCGACGTTCGTGACAACTATCACACTCTGCCGGCCATAATGAGTACTGAAATCAGTCAGCTGTTTATGATAAACATTGAATTTTATGGCAACTTTGTTTGAGACAACATAAATAAAATAGGCCTACCAGTATTACAAAAATATTTTACGACAGAATAATATAGAATGACGAGAATAATAAAGTAATAATAATAATAATAATAATAATAATAATAATAATAATAATAATAATAATAATAATAATAATAATAATAATAAAACCATATATCAAGGAAGACTGTTGTGCCTTGATACACTTTTCACATTTGATTTTTTTTTTTTTTTTTAATTTTGAGAAATGAAATTCTTTAAACGAAAAATGCTTGAAATAATTATTGAAGTTTCCTTTACATCTTCCTGTATGTATTTTCTTGCTTTATAGATCTGTTAACGAGAAAAAAATAAAATAAAGTGATATGTAATGTTTTCGACGGTACAACAGGTTCATGTACTTTGGAATATACCCTCTTGTAAGTTGGAACACATGGAATATAAGTGGGAATATAGCTGTAAAAACTGACAATCATAGCTATTTTAAAATATTCACCATCATAAACCAAGGCAAGGTTCTGTGATTGCTATTTTGTTTCTTGGTTTTGTGTTAGAAAACATATATCAATGAACGAAATGTTTAGTTTTGGTACTAAAAAAATTGTTTCGTCTACAGAACTCACACTTTGTAAAAATCAAACCGAAATTACGTCCAGAGTTACTTAGCTACATTCTCTACAATCTAGCTACTTCAGTTTGAGTCCTCTAGGTAGCAGCAAAATTTAAAAAACAAAAATTATTCAAAGCCATACTATGGTCAGGGTAAAGTCTCCCATACTAAATAGCTGGACTAGTGCGAATTACGAATATATTATTTGTGGAATAAAACCCGTTTATTTCGGGTTAAAATAAAATAACATATCTAAAATAATGTAAATAAATGATTAAAAAGATAAAAAAGAATAAGTTAACCGCAGGTTCGAACCTAAGTTCCCCTATAACACGACCATTCTCATTCATGTGACGTGACATATTCAATCAAAGATAATTCCTCGTATTAAGTAATTTTTAATTATTATTATTTTATTTAATATCCGAGTAGCAGTATGGCGTATCTACAACGAAAGAAGCGGTGAAAATATTTGAAGCGCTTCTGATTCATGATTGGATGACGTTGAACTTACGTTTCTTTGCGTTTGTGGAAGCTAGACTTCGGTAATATCGAATCAACGCTGTCATGCGATCGTTCATTTTAACGTTAACCGTAGTCAAATACACAGAGCTTGCATGTGACAAACTTCAACGTACTTTACCGTAACGAAACTAACGCAAAGGAACCTCGACCGTAATCGCAGCCTAAAAGACCTTGATGGAACGTTCTCACATTTCAGTACACTACACTGTTTTCTGTCTCGGATTTAGATTCAAATATAAGCGCGGCTCAAATGATACTGACTACTACCGACCCAGTGGCCATAAATCATTCTGAATTGTGAATTCTTTTAATGAAAAAAGTAATCTATTTCATTCAAATGGAATAAAAAATTGAGGGAGGAATACCTTACTAAAAGAGGAACACGAAGTATCGTAGTAATGTGCTTAATAGTGTATTTTGTAGTTTAAAGTCTAATTATTCCTTTAAATTGTGTTTTTAAATAATAAGCAATGATTCATTGTAGTGTATGAGGCATTAGCTCTCAAATGGAAAGGGTTATTGGTAGATGACTGCCAAAGTAATTGCAAATGGGTTTCAAGCCTGCAGGCATGATATCCACGAGCCAATTCAAAAGGGAAACAACTCAAAATTTAAAGTTTTGAGAAAACTGAAATTCAGAGCTGTGAAAATGAAATTAAGAAACACTATTTGAAACTAACAGCATATATAGAATATGATTTGAATTTGGATTAAGTTCAGTCAGTGGCATACGCAGAATTTTTTTTTAATGGGGGAGTCATTATTAAAATTGTTTACAAATTTACATTATCTGTATTTTAAATTGTATTATTATTATTATTATTGTTATTATTATTATTATTATTATTATTATTATTATTATTATTATTATTATCAGCATCAACTGTTTTTTCACAGAGGAATGTGAAACTAGATCCAGGAAGAATGTTAGCAACAGCATCGTCACAAGCCACCTGCGTGACTCAGTCGGTTAAGGCGCTTGCCTGCCGGTCTGAAGTTGCGTTCGGGCGCGAGTTCGATCCCCGATTGGGCTGATTACCTGGTTGGGGTTTTCCGAGGTTTTCCCCAACCGTAAGGTGAATGCCAGGTAATCTATGGCGAATCCTCGGCCTCATCTTGCCAAATACCATCTCGCTATCACCAATCTCATCGACGTTAAATAACCTCGTAGTTGATACAGTGTCGTTAAATAACTAACTAAAAATCATCGAAACGCTCCGGCTGCAAAGAAAGATTTCCCAATGTGAAATTTTCACTATCCTCGCGAGAATCACTACGCGACTTTTTGATTTTAAAAACATTGTAAAATTGAGCTTTTCTCTTGCTCAAACATATCGAAGGACCAAGAACGGTATTGTGAACTTTACATTAAAAATATGAACTTCAAATGCACAAAACGTTAAGCGAACGTTTCACAATTAAGTCAGAACTCTAACGAACGGGTGAATACTGCTAGGTTAGCCCTTTACAGCATAGTGGTTGTTCAGAAGAACCACCGTTTCCTTTCTTTCTAAATTTTATGACAGATTTTCCACCAAGGAACCACCTCTTGAATATACATGGAGGTGCCATCTATGTTTTGAAATTGTGTGCAGAGTTAAAATGTTGAAAAAGATTGATCGAAGCTTTTTTTTTTATGATCCATGAAATGAAAAACATAACAAATTAATTTGTGATGCAAAGAGTTAAATTGAGTTTAAAATCGACAGTGCATAATATTTAACATGCGCACTACCGAGCTATCGAAACAACCTTTTCAATTTCATATTGTGTCAGCTTCATTTTATTACAAGGTTGGTAGTTGGTACGAGGCGGTATGTCTCTCTCTATAAAAAGATAACATTGTTATAATTCGAATGTGCCGCAGCACTTAGGACAAGGATTATATTGAATGAGGGATAGGAGGACTGTGTCTTATGTCGATATAGATTTTGTTACTCTGACAGTGAAAAATTTGTGAAAATTTTTGGATAAAAATACTCAAATCTAAATATGCCATTTTTTTTTCAAAATGTTCGGGGGGGGGGAGTTCAAATCCTTTAACCTTTCCCTTGCGCACGCCTCTGAGTTGAACGATCCTGCGATTTTTCACAACATAAAGCTTAAAAATGCAGATTTCTCAAAACTTTAAATTTTGAGGTAAAGCAACTCAAAATGGGTCGTCGATATTATATTCCTGTCTTGACTGCCTGCACACTTCGAAAAGGAAAGATTTGACCCTTTCACTACCACTGGGGTATATATGTCCCGCAAGGTGCTCAAACTTCACTGTTAGGACAAAACCCATTTGTGACAGCGTAGAACTCTGTCCCACTGGTTGTACACAGATTTTCTATTCACAGAATTTCCACAAGCTTCCAATATTTGGCTGTGGACTTCAGTTTTAGAGGTTCTAACCTCTGAACGGGAGAGAATCATACATATATTTTTCCTCGAAATTACGGAACGTGCCTTATTTTCTTTGTTTAATTGTGAGTGCATTTGCCTCTAGTGATGATACACATCAGTTTTATGCATCTTACATTTTTTATATCAGGTACAATGCATATAATATAGTTTTATTTTTCAGTGTGACACATATAACTCACTGGTGTTTGTCCCAGCGGTATTTGATAACCTGTTGTACATTATAGCTTATGTTTATTTTAGCTGAGCTGGACAAAAAATGGCGCCGAAATGAGAATGTCTTTCTCCAGGAAAATGTTTACAAGGGATTGCTAGCAAGCAGAATGCCTTTCTTAGCGATAAACAACTGGTACCATATTTCGAGAAAACTGTAGACGACCAGTGTCAGATTGTGACTTCAGTTCTGATGATGAAGTTGTGGATGTAGATTACACGCATAGTGACAATGATTGAGAGCGTACAGATGGTGAAGGCTCTACTTCGGAAGTAGAAGAGAAGAACAATTGCAATGAAGATAATGTAGAAACTTCTAATCATGATTGTGACTATGATATAATGATAATGATAATAATGGAGATAATATTGATAACAGTTACAAAAATTCTAAAACTATGTCCTCTTCAGACACCACAAATGTTTAGTCACCTATGAGTGCACAGTACCAACCTAGACTAAAAGTTAGTGCTGATAGTACTCCAGTAATACTAAATCAAAATATAAACAGATCATTCGATTATCCGGATGTCTGGTTACAGATTTTTCCTTGCAGTCTCCTTATGCATTTTGTTCAGTGTACGAATATAAGGTTAGACATTCTGAAACGCGAGAAGAAAATAAATATAGCAGACACTGACCACTCAGAAGTGTTGCTTGTGTTAGGAGTAACATTAGTGATGTGCTACAACAGAGTTCCTAATTTTTCCGACTATTGGTCAACGCTTGCATCCTTAGGAATAGAGGCTATAAAAATGCTGTTTCTCGAAACAGATATCAGTTGTTGCTCTCGAAATTGTATTGCGCAAATCCTGACAAAGGGGAATCATCTTCAAATCCTATTATATAGATGATGTAATTTGCTACTTGAAGAAAACTTTTGAGAAAGCTAGAGAAGATTGTCTTTTCAAACCACTGATGAGTCATGGCTAAATGCAAGGAACGGTCAAGCCTCAAGCAGTACCTACCAATGAAACCAATAAAGTGTGGAATAAAAATCTGGGCGCGCTGTGATTGAAAAACTGGTTATCTGTGTGTGTGTGTGCGTGCGTGGTTTAGATGTGTATTTCGGAAAGGATTGGGAAGAAAAAATGGTCAAAGAAGAACTCTTGGAGAACGAGTAGTGCTAAAATGTGTGGAATTGGTAAGGAAGAGTGACGCCACGGTCGCATTTGATAGTTTTTTTTGTCTGCCAGACTTGTGGACACTATACAGTACGCTGCAGTTAAGACATGCATATCTAACAGAAGAAACATGTAAACATTTGATGGAAATTTGGAAAGAGCTCAATATCAGCACAAGGCAATCACTTCTGGAACTATTGGTGCAAGATGGAAAGATTCAAAAGAAGTGGTACTCAGCAACTACCATAGAGCTAATGACATCCAAGTACTACGAAAGAAGAAAGATGAAAGTAGAGATGACTTACCCTGTCCAGAATCAATTGCATTCTAAAACGAAATTATGGGAGGTATTGATCTCTCAAGTCCATACCTGTGGAGTAACGGTCAGCGCGTCTGCCGCGAAACCAGGTGGTCCGGGTTCGATTCCCGGTCGGGGCAAGTTACCTGGTTGAGGTTTTTCCGGGGTTTTCCCTCAACCCAATATGAGCAAATGCTGGGTAACTTTCGGTGCTGGACCCCGGACTCATTTCACCGGCATTATCACCTTCATCTCATTCAGACGCTAAATAACCAAAGATGTTGATAAAGCGTCGTAAAATAACCTACTGAAAAAAAATTGATCTCTCAGATCAGAAAGTTGACACATACGATTTCAACAGTAAATCGCAAAAATAGTGGGGAAAAATCTTCTTCAAGATTCTTATGGTGTCTGTTGTCAATTTTTGGATCTTGTATCAAGAGATCAAACAAAAACGATTCAGTTGCTGGAATACCTTTTTCTTCTTGCCGTTGGCAAAAGAAATGCAGCAGTAAATAAAAAGGAAGAGGACATCTGATCGTCCATCATCGGCTTCAGAACTGATGTTGAATGTAGGAGATCACTTACCGGTGGAAGGCAACACCAGAAGGCGATGCGTGAGATGCAAGCACAAAAAAGAAACAAGAACTAAAATTTTATATACAATGCGCAAGCTTCCCCCTATATAAAAATTGATTTGCTCCTTATCACTCATTATCTGACTATGAGATATCCTTGAAAAAAATTCGTGAATTCTAATATAAATGCCATTTATTACTTTTGATTAGTTCAGCCGTATTTTTGCAATCAGTGTACTAGAATTTGTAATAAATACTTGGGTGAATGAGAGCTGACTTCCTTCAAAACCTACCACTGGGACACATATGTCCCACAAAGAAACACCAATGGGACAAATATGTCCCAGATTCCACAAGGCCACTCCGTGCAAGATATCATCTGGATATTGAAACGGCATGCTAATTAGAGGCTTAGGAATTAGTAAATGCTAATAAATAAAATATTTTCTTTAAAATTAAAATTGGTAGTGAAAGGGTTAATACTGTGATATGATTAAGTTTTTCTGTCACTGCCTTAGTAAGAGGCTAGAGAATTTTGTGTTAAAAATGTTAAATAAATATTCTTTCTTTCTGTAGAGAACCTAATATCTTAACTTCAAACATTTAAGAACAGGTTCTGCGAACTGCGACAAATTTAACAAGTGAATCGAGCGACTGGTGAGAACTGGCTGAGTGACACCACTGGACAAATGCCTTATTCGCTACCAGTCATTTTCGTGTCCTCCTTTCGGAAAGTCGGTTCCAAATATGCCTCCATTCGTCTCTGTCTTCCCAAGCTTTTTTCCTACTTATTTCATCCCACTTGATCCCCGTTCTTGTAAGTTCTATTGAATTTGATATATCCATCTTTCCCGTGGTCTTCCCATTGGTCTTCTACCTTTCACTTTTAAATTTAATATTCTCTTTGGCAGTCTTCCCCTTTCCATTTTTTAGGTGCCCAAACATTTGTAATCTCTTATTTTCTAATTTCCGAGGCATAGGCCTACTTATACCAGCAATAATTAAAATTCCAGAACTTGTGCATATACGGTAGCTGAAAGCGCCACTACTTCAGGATGTAAAAAGTTACTGTACCTTCCCAATAATCGGCGTGGTGGTATAGAAGGTAGGCGTCCCAACCCGTGAGTTTCTCCGTCGCCAACAATTCGCTGTACTGCTCTACCTCCACCATGTAAAAGCCTTCAGGTCGACCTAAAATGCAATATAATTCTAAGTTGAAATCTTTGTAATACGCTGATTGCTAGCTATGAAAAGAATTAATAGGTAGCCTACTGTCCGGCCGAATGGTTATATCCCGGTTTGCCCCACTCGTTTCTCCTCTCCTCTCTATATGAGCAAGTGACTGAGTTGTTAGGTTCTATTTTCTGTATGGAATTGAACGTTTACGTAACTGTTTAAAATACTTTAAAGAAAAAGGCCCCCTTAAATAAGTAACTTTCATGTTATTTCCCTTGTTTTGACGACCGTGTGACATAACCACTCGGATGGACAGTAGCATGACAATATGTACGTCACCAAACTGTTAACAGTAAGTGAATTATAAATGTAAAGTCTGAAAGGAAATCAAGAGATGAAGCGCGTTACTGCTAATATAGGTATAACGTCAAAGAAAAGTACACTCAGGGAACTGAAATAAGGGAAGTTTAGACTTTTATTAGAAAATGAAATTAATTTATCCATATTCTTTTAGTTACAGATGTCTCCTAAATGTTGTGTGCTTGTGTGTACCAGAGTGCTATAAGTGAGAGTGTTATCTTACAGTTCTCAAATTTTCAACTGAAAAGGATAAGTTATATGGCTAGAAGCTACTCTTAGGCCTCTGCCACAAAATGTCTTCACGCCAACAAAGCATTCAGTTGTTTGTATTAAACACTTTGAAGTAACCGAATTAGAGACAGATAATTTTATTATTTAGTTATATCCCTTATTAGAATATTATCACCATGGCATGAAAAAGCAATAAAAATTCCAAGCAGGAAAATAATAAGCTTATATTTTAAGTAGATTTCTTGGCTTTATGAATGTAGAATTTCAGATAACATAGAAGAAGAAACTATCTGCCTAAAAAATTCTAGACAGCAGAAAAAAAGAGGTATACTAAAATGGGATGAGGATATCAAACAGGTGATAAATGGTAAACGGAAAGCTTGTCTCTGATTTTTACAATAAAAAAATTTGAGGATGAAATAGAATATGAAAGAAAGCGGGCAGTTGTAAACGGGAAGCAAGGAAGCGACACAGAGAGAAATGGAATGATTTTGTTTCAAGATTAGAAAGAGTCTTATATTTACCAAGACCCAAAACTTTCAACATTTTAAAGAAAATAAATTCAGAGATAAAAGAAAATGTTGTTATAAACCCTATCCCAAATGAATTTTACTTAATCACTTTAAAAATATATGGTTCCAGAAAAATATACCTCTTACATTAACGTACTCCAACAACAACACAAGAACGGATGTTATTACTTATGACGAACTCACTGGAGTATTATAAACCCTCAAAAACGGAAAAGCTCCTGCTGAAAATGGTTCAAATATAGAGAGAGGTTTTTTAATTGCGAGAGAAGAATTTACTTATAGATTTTTATACTTCTTAAACAATATTTTGTCAGGATCAAAACCACCAGAAAGTTGGCAAAAGGCTATTATAATACCCATCTATAAGAAAGGAAGCAAGAAACAATGTGGAAATTACAGAGGCATATAAGCCTTCTCAATTCAGGTTATAAAATCTATACAACCATAATCAAAAATAAATTATCACATCTTTATGAAGACAAAATCACTGAAGCACAAAATGGATTCCGAAAAGGGAGATCATGTTGTGAAAGATATTTTACTATGAAGATTTTAATAGAAATGCATGGAGAGTGTATTATCTAAACACACTTAGCATTTATTGAATTTCATAAAAGCGTTCGATAAAGTTAACAGAAATAAACATTTGGATATTTTATGCCATATTATTGTACCAAATCAAATGGAAGAAAAGGGAAGCAAAGAGAACAAGGGTAATACAAGCAGAACGAGGCGAAAACGGAGAGAAAAGTTGAAGACATTGAGAAAAAGAATATGAGGAGAAAAAGTTCATGTAGTGAGAACATGAGACGAGGGGAGAATTAGATTAATAGAACGAGAACAAGGGGTTTAGAGGAAGAGCAAGGGGAATAAGAGAAATACAAAGAGAACAATTGGAATATAAAGACTACAAGAGGAATACAATATTGACAATTAGAATAAAACGACATCACAGTGAATGCAAGCAGTAAAAGGAGAAATACAAGGAGAATAAGAAAAATTCAAGGAGAAGGGAGGCGAATACAACAATAACAAGCCGTATACAAGCGTTACTAAGGGAATACAATGAGAACGAGAGGAATATAAGGAGAATAATAGCCATTAAATGACAGCATAGTGAATGCGAAGAGAATAAGAGGAATAGAATGGGAACCAGGGGAATCCAACGAGATCAAGATTAAGGTAAAAGGACAACAGAAGGACAAGGAGAACAAAATTGTGTGTCGATCATTATATTTTTGGTGATATTGCAGTTTACATTGGTCTACAATTACTGTATGTCACTTTTTAACTATTTCTGCCTCTAATTCAGAGAAGGAACAATTTTTTCGTAAACGAGGTACCATTCATTAACAATATTATAGTGTATTCTTAAGTGAACAGTAGGTAGCATGTGAAGTTACGTTTCTAACGTGCAGTGCAGTTTTATTAAGATGAATTAAGCACCATGACGTATTTTCAAATTGAATGTTATGGTTGTCCTGCTATCTTGTCTTGAAGGAATTGTTCCAGCTCTAATCATCATTGCATACACTTAAAATTTACTATTCCTTACGCCTGAAACAGGGACAACACCAGCGAAAACACGACCGACAACACCGGCGACACCAGTAGTAAGTCCGCCAAAGCGGATTCTTCTGTCTTCTCCTCAACTTCTCTTCTTTTCTTCTGCGTTTCAACTTTTCTTGAAGACCTAGTAAATTATATGGAGATGCTGATCCTCTTGCTGCTGCTCTTGGTGGCGCTGATGATGCGAATGATGACGATGATGATACTGGTGATGGTGGTGGTGGTGGTGGTAATAGAGATATTGATGAAGATGGTGATGGTGGTGGTGGTGGCGGTAGTGATTGTGATGATGATGATGGTGATTGTGACGGTGATGATGATGAAGATGATAATGCAGCTGTCCTGGCGTCCACCGTACCTGTTAAGCAGAGCAAACTCAATATAACATTGAATAACGTAACCAAATTACACACTTTGAAGTTTGCTTTCCTCAAACATTTTACTTTGATCACATTACTGTGTTGTTATTAAATATTTAAAAATCCACACGTAGTTAGTGGCCAAGCCTGTAAAATAAATGTTTATTTAATTGACTTACAAATTAATGCATTGTGGTGGAGGGTATACTTTTTACATTTATTTATAATTACGGCTTGGAAGTTGATGACCTAAGAATCACAGGAAAATAACTTATAAAAAGGCTCAAATTTGTGAAAAAAGACATCAAAATGTAAAAAAGACCTAGATTTAATAATAATAATGATAATAATAATAATAATAATAATAATATCGATAATGATTCGTAGGATCTCAGGTTTGAAGGATCGCCGGTTGTTTTGAAAGACATTCCTGTATATTGAAAAACTCTTCTCTACTTCAACTGACGTCATGGACACATACTTAAAGTGACCAACGTCCGCTGGTGAAATATCTTAATCAAGAAGTCAGTGTTTTCACCATGCAGAACTTTCTCGGCTTTAGACATTGACTGGTACCCAATGTTGTTTTCCAGTCCTTTTTTTCATTTTCTCTCTAACTTCATGTCCAATTTTTCCTACTCATTATTACAAATGTTCTTCGAAACCTTTAATATTTTTGACAGCTGAACGAATGCTGTTATCTCTTTTCTCTAGCCATGTTATTGCTGTTGCCAAAATTAAAAGTTATCATTAATATATGACAAACATTCCTTAATTTGAGAATCAGACAACAAGCCTTGAGAAACTGCTATAGAAGCAGCACTTTCTCTATCAATATTGTCTTCACTTGTAAGGTACAATACGCTGACTGCGAGTACTGCGGCTGTAATATTTGTACTGTTGCGTTGAATGGGAGCAAGCACGTTACGCATGATCAGGAGTTAAGGTTGATACAACCATAAGACAAATACCTGCATGACAGGTTCTGGAATGTAGACTACGATTACACTGTAAATAAATTCCGTTCAAAAGAAGAAAAGGGAAATAATGCAATAAAAAGTAGAACATTTCCTAAAAATGACCAGTAAACAATAAAAGACAAAAAAAAAATAAATGCAAAATAAAAGTAGACATAATCAGAAAAAAATTTGATATTTCATCAACTTCCAGCCCTATTCATCACTCATCAACTCTCCACTATTTTCCTACGTCCCTTCTGATATTCCCATCACATTCACTCTGTTTCTACTCATTGCTTCAAGTTTTCCAACTTACTTGTTACCGCTGGAGTCCTTTCATTCTTCGTCGAACTTCCTTCTTCTGTGACTTGTTCCGTCATGAATTGTCTTTCCCCAGTATCCCCCTCCCGGACATCCGATTGGGGGGATAGTTTACGTCCGGAATTTTTTACCAGGGAAAAACTCATCTTGACATAATTCAACATTTCTTCTTGGGAGATATAAGTACGGAAGCTTCCCATTGCTGTCCGCACACCACTCTCTCTTTCGCATCTTAAAAGATCCCAGGGGGCCCCAGCGAGGAGGTGAGGAGAGTGGATTTGACTAATTAGGCCCTCCGGACTTCACCGAAATTCACCGCAAGGGTTAAATATCAGTTCCATCAGGGTTTTTGACCCGATCAGAGACCGGGAAATCCCAATTAGCCTTCGCCCCCCTTGTTGAGTGTAAAGCGTTATAAAGTTCATCAATGTGAAAAGACCAACTAAGATTCTTATCGAACATGACACCAAAGAAGTTAGTCTTCAAGGATGATTTAAGGTTAAAGTTATGTCATTGAAATACTAGATATTGAAAATTAAGATTATTACTAAGAAATAAGCATGAAGTTCTGTCTACATTAATAATAAGATTATTAGAACGACACCATTTTTAAATTCACAAACACCATTAATTAATTTTCGGTTTGCACAATACCTAGATGCTAAACAGGACCAAGATGAAGTTAAACTGCTATCAAGTTTAAGTAAACTAACGCTTCCATATTATTAATTTATGCAGTGATAAGAGAAGTTGTCAAATAAATGCTAAGGAAAAATCGTGAACTCAATATAATTTATTATAGTAATACGTAGTCTAATTATATAAATTATATAATTCTGAAAAAAATTTAACTTCAATTTTTATTACGTGTGGAGTGGGGAGCACACAGGTAGGCATGGGGTAATTTTGATTGTGCTACTTGGTATACTTGAGTGAAAATTTTTCTACCTGAACTCACTTTTGACGTGGACGAGAAATTACATGTGAAGATTATTTTATGTGCTATGCACTTATCTTTGGACTGACACTAAAGACAGGTAGGCCTACACATTGCAAGTGTCCATGACGGTTACCACAACACAACTACCGCTCAGGCAACACTTTCCATAGGCTATGCTTTACAGAATTGTCCAGTGTTATTCATATTGTAAATTTGTGTAGGTTACTGGAACAAGCTTACTCTCGCCTTTCTGACTTTCTTGTGCACACCAGAAAGAGCATAGTTAAAATTATAGCACATTCCATTTCCAGGACTGATCCATTAGTTACACGAAAATAGTAACCAGACTGAACAGGCGCTACAAAGAACGAACAGCCCGTCTCAACAAAATCGTAATCAAAAAGAAACGCTACGCATTCTCACACGCAATGAATACTTATTCTTCTCGAAATTCTTTCGTGGAGCGAGTCTTGAAGGGAGTCCATCTGTATGTCGGCGACAATTTCGCACGACTATCCACAAGTAGCATAATTGGAATTTTTGTTTTTGAGAGTTATGTTAGAACGAGGGGGCTAACATGAATGTGGAGATTATGAGCATGCAACTACATTATGGTACAAGATACACGTGACGTCATAAAATTTTCAAATAGCACTACATATTTTAATCATGTTACATTGATTATACACATTAAGACGAGTTCAAAAATGTATCACAATGTCACCTTCCCAATCAATAACAACAACAAAATGCGCAATGAATGCCATCAGAATGTGCTGTTTGTTGTGGTACTCCATTCATCTTGTGCATTAAGTTACACAAAACGGAAGACGACTGACGTCCGTACATGTCGTGTTTTGTGTGTTTGCTGTCTTAACATGTAAACAAGCCACAACAACTGTCGACGCCACAATTCACGTACACTGGTCTGCACGTTCTCCGGACTTGTTGCCACACGACTTTTTCCTGTGAGGAACTGTAAAGGACAGTGTGTACCAGAACATTCTGACAACACCAGACGACATGCAGCAAAGCATTCGACAGGCTCGTGTGTCCATTCAGCCAGCAACATGCAGGGCACTTACACGGTCTTTCGGGGAACGCCTTCGAATGTGCATTAATGTGAATGGTCACCATTTTGAACATCTTCTGTTACTCTCAAAGCATAACATTATCACACTGACAGTACGTTTTTGTTTCATTTTGTTGTTGTTGTTGTTGTTGTTGCTGATTAGGAAGGTGACATTGTGATACATTTTTGAACTCGTCTTAATGTGTGTAATCAATGTAACATGATTAAAGTATGTAGTGCTATTTGAAAAATTGATGACGTCACGTGTATCTTGTACCATAATGTAGTTACATGTACCAAATCTCCACTGAAAGTACGTTTTTGTTTCGTTTTGTTGTTATTCATTAGGAAGGTGACATTGTGATACATTATTGAACTCGTCTTACTGTGTTTAATCAATGTAACATGATTAAAGTATGTAGTGCTATCTGAAAAATTGATAACGTCATGTGTATCCTGTACCATAATGTAGTTACATGCACCAAATCTCCACATTCATGTTAGCCCTTCGTTCTAACACAACGCTACCTATCCAAACAAAAAAAGTTATAATAGGTGCACGAGATAAATGAGACACTCTGTATAGAGGGACTCTTGTTTACTGCACATGCGCAGTGTGTTGTAAGCGAAACTTATACAATGAAGGATATCCATTTTTTTTTTCATAGATCTGTGGTTGATACCTTTGTACGCGGTTTGTAACAACTGTGTTGCCTAAACCCCTAAAGACAGAAAACCCTATATAGAAGAATACACTGTTTTGTCGACGTTAAAATCTACATATTTTCACACAGTCGAACATGCAAGCTATCAAAAAATCTTACAAACTAATTTCAAGAATTAAGGAAAATTTCCCGTTCAAGACTTTATGAAAATACAATAATTTAACATGAATATTCCGAAAGAAAAGCCTTATATTTCTAGAGTAAATGATCTTAAACCCTCAGTTTTTACTACCGCAATGCGGACCAGGAATACTGCTGGAGTTTATGCTAATTCAACTGTGACCTAAAAAGAAGGTGAAAGCTGCAAGATCTTACCCTGTTGGCGAAACGTTTAATACACCATCATTAATTCTGTTGGGTATCCCATTCCTTTGTCTGGTATCCTGATGTTGCCAGATGTTCGGCTGGGTTAGTTGCAGGGTCTCACTCCAAGTGCTGCATGAAGCGTTTAGAGTTCACTTTCGTTGAAAATTTTCTCTGTCGCAGGTACAGGAGATGTCTCTGTAGGCTTACAATAATGCAAGCAACTTCGATGATCGAATCAGTGAATTCCATGTAAATTCCTGGAATTGTTTCGAAAGTTCTGAAAGACATAAAAGCCGCCTAAAATTTTCGGAACCCTTGGAAAATGTTTTAACATAGCTAGTGACAACCGCACAGTGGTCTAAAATCCATATTTAGGAGGACAAATGCAGAAAAAGTGACTTGTAAGAAAATGAAATTAAACCGTTAAATTATTTTCCTATATAACTGAGTAACACTGAATTGATAATCTTAATCAGCGGAGGTGGCTGCATAGCGAGATAAGAAGCCGGTAACATGCCACATTTCGCCACCCAGCATTCTTACTCAGCAAGCGCCACGAGTCTGCCGTTTTCCTTGTGCTGTAACTCTGTTTTAAGTGGACGATTCGATTCATATTTGGTACCAACATGTCAAGTAGTTTTTTAGGTATGTAACACTGTTTGTTTTTGTGACATTTAATGTTATTATAGTATGTAAAATTAGCATGAATGGACACGGGACAAAATATAAATATAACCATTGAGTGCAGACTTTGCTAAGGTAGAGAAAAAAAAAACCCCTTTGGTTCGTCCAAAAATGATTTCTTTCACTTCCTCCACTATTTACCTCTATTTTAAATCTAGTCTTAAGGTGCGCAGATTTGCGGAAGTAATAATTTATGAGCACTATTCTTTCGAGGTGCAGTAGTGCAATTTTTCTCGGTTGCAGTTATTTCAATATCTGTGAACCGAAACTGCTTCCGCAGTATAATTCAGGGAATTCAAGATGACAGCTTGTCAATTATGTACCAAATAAGCTTCCCGAGTGTCCAAAAGGTGCAATAATACCTAAAATGTTACATTCCCCCCCCCCCATAACATAAGATTTTGTCTAAATGCATCCCCCTGTAAGGGGCACTTCTGTTCATACCAACGTAAACAGAGTTTGTACCCAAAACAAATGTACTAAGTGTAACTACTGTATAAAATTTCATAAAAATCTGTTAGATAGGACAAAAGTTACTAATTTTGTCTAATTGCGCTACTATAAGGGGTAGTTACACTTAGACCAACGTAATGAGAGCTTGTATACAAAACATACATGCTACCTGTAACTACTTTGTAAAATCTCATAAAAATCTGTTAAATAGGAGAAAAGTTACTAATTTTGTCTAATTGTGCCCCCTAAAAGGGGTAGTTCTCCTTATACCAACGTAATCAGAACTTGTATACAAAACATATATGTTCCTTGTAACTGTTTTGTAAAATTTCATACAAATCTATCAAATAGGAGAAAAGTTACTAATTTTGTTTAATTGCGCCCCCCTATAAGGGGTAGTTCCCCTTATACCAACGTAACGAGAGCTTGTATACAAAACATACATGCTACCTGTAACTACTTTGTAAAATTTCATAAAAATCTGTTAAATAGGAGAAAAGTTACTAATTTTGTCTAATTGCGCCCCCTATAAGGGGTAGTTCCCCTTATATGAACGTAATCAGAGCTTGTATACAAAACATATATGCTACTTGTAACTGCTTTGTAAAATTTCATAAAAATCTGTTAAATAGGAGAAAAGTTACTAATTTTGTCTAATTGTGCCCCCTAAAAGGGGTAGTTCTCCTTATACCAACGTAGTCAGAACTTGTATACAAAACATATATGTTCCTTGTAACTGTTTTGTAAAATTGCATACAAATCTATCAAATAGGAGAAAAGTTACTAATTTTGTTTAATTGCGCCCCCCTATAAGGGGTAGTTCCCCTTATACCAACGTAACGAGAGCTTGTATACAAAACATATATGCTACTTGTAACTGCTTTGTAAAATTTCATAAAAATCTGTTAAATAGGAGAAAAGTTACTAATTTTGTCTAATTGCGCCACCACTATAAGGGGCGGTTCCCCTTATACCAACGTAACGAGAGCTTGTATACAAAACATATATGCTACCTGTAACTGCTGTGTAAAATTTCATAAAAATCTGTTAAATAGGAGAAAAGTTACTAATTTTGTCTAATTGTGCCCCCTAAAAGGGGTAGTTCTCCTTATACCAACGTAATCAGAACTTGTATACAAAACATATATGTTCCTTGTAACTGTTTTGTAAAATTTCATAAAAATCTGTCAGATAGGAGAAAAGTTTCTAATTTTGTCTAAATGCGCCCCCCTATAAGGGGTAGTTCCCCTTATACCAACGTAACGAGAGCTTGCATACAAAACATATATGCTACCTTAACTGCTGTGCAAAATTTCATAAAAATCTTTTAGGTAGCTGAAAAGTTATTGATATGTCCCGCTAAATTTGCATTCTAGACCACTGTGAACCGGCGTAGATGGAGTAGGGAAAGGGACTCGTGTGCTGTGGATGTGAGTTTGATTACACTCCGACTGATTGATTATATGTGCACATATTTTTTCTTTCCACGCTCTCGAAGGCAATCACAATGGGCCAAAATTCAAATCTAGCGGGAAAAACTTAAATAAGTATGGAATATAATTTTAAATGATTCTGTTTGCAACTCGAGAGGAGAGACCAAGTAACCTGGGCGGGTAGATTACGCAGAGGGTTGGAGGAAATAGGCATGGGATTTATAATCGGGGAAGATTGCAGGAACAAGCGAAATGTCTGGCGGAAAGTCAAGAAACGCCTGAAGGATATAGACAGGCAAATAACAGAAGGGGAATGTAGGGATAAGGTTGCTCTGGAGATCAATCGATGATCAAAACAAATTGGGGGGCCGAACTATATCTCTATGGAGGTAGCAAAGATGGTAGACTGGGTTTAATCTGGTTTCGTCTAGGAGCCTGGAGGGCACTTAAAATCGTCAACGAAGAGGGGGCGAGAATATGTCCTCTTTGTGGTAAAGGCGAGACATCACACCACATTTTGTCGGAGTGTGAAGCCACAGAAGCTCTGAGGAAACGATTCCTGCCAGAGTCCTTCATTAGATCTAGCAGGGGGCACTTGGCGACATACGCTGTATTAAATAACGTTAAATCCTGTGACAGTGTGGGAAAATTTATGGCAAAAGTTCGACAGTTTGGGGGGAGAATTGGCCGAAGGGGAGGGAGCCGATGGATAAGGGAAAGATTTATTAGTGTTGCAATGAGTAATATTAACATTGAGCGAATTATATAATTAGGGGATAATGTTTTTTTTTTAACTGTGTCTTTTGTATTTTATTGCGTGTGTATGTTTTTATTTATATACTGTATTACCTTTATACTTATTATTTGGATTATTTGGTGCAGCTTCAACAAGAAATTGAATTGTTTATATTGAATATATATATGTGTGTGTGTGTGTGTGTGTGTGTGTCACTGTGCGTGTGTGTTTTTCATATCTCCCTTTTATTTTATTTGTATTATTTTTGTGAAATTTGGTATAAAGTTAGATTAGTTATAATAGTGGTAATCAATGATAACGGTAGTAATAATAATAACTGTTGTTTTACTATTTTATTATTAGTAGTACAGTATTATTTTTTGTTTTCTTTGAAGATTCAAACTGTGCATAGTTATAGCACGAATGGCCGTACGGGCTCGTGCGAAGGATCTTGTGTACATGAGTTTGTATAATTTATTATGCATCAATAAATGCACTTATCTATCTATCTATCTATCTATCTATCTATCTATCTATCTATCTATCTATCTATCTATCTATCTATCTATCTATCTATCTATCTATCTATCTATCTATCTATCTATCTATCTATCTATCTATCTATCTATCTATCTATCTATCTATCTATCTATCTATCCATCCATCCATCCATCCATCCATCCATCCATCCATCCATCCATCCATCCATCCATCCATCCATCCATCCATCCATCCATCCATCCATCCATCCATCCATCCATCCATCCATCCATCCATCCATCCATCCATCCATCCATCCATCCATCCATCCATCCATCCATCCATCTATCTATCTATCTATCTATCTATCTATCTATCTATCTATCTATCTATCTATCTATTAAATAATGATTTCTAAGAGCTTATGGAATAATAATAAGCCAGTATGGAATTGTTATCCGTAGTAATGAGCTATGAGTGCGAGTTTGAATAATTATTTCATGGAGCCTACTAGGTACTTAATTATATAACTTGTTTTTTTCGTGAAATTGCAGTTTCCAATATTCTCTAATAGGAGGAGTCATCGTCTGCAATTCTGCATCATCGTCCTCCTTATCTTCCTTCCTCTTTCTCTTCCTCCCCCTCCTCCTCCTCCTCTTCCAGCTGCAGCTGCTCTTCGTCCGCTTCATCATCCTTCCCTCCTGTCACACGCACGTCTTCACTTGTACTGTAAGTATGGAGTTCCTTCAACATTTGACGCACTTCAGCGGGAAAGGAATTCTTCTTATTTTCTTAAAACGGATAAATACTTGATATGATAGGATCAGGAGTTACAAGAAGATGATTTAAGATATCCTACATTGTTTGAATTCGTGAAAATTTTCTTGAATAATCTTCACAGTACTTTCTAATGCTCTAATGTCTAGCTTCTTGGGCTTCTTGGGCAAACCTACAGGTAACACTGCACACTGTATTTACGTTTGGTGACGTTATCTATTAAAAATTATAATGCTTTCTCTGGTGTATATGGTCTTGGTAAAGTTGGAGATTTATTATAGGCTATCGTATACTTTGATGCTCTTTTTGGAGTAATTTGTGATGATTTGTTGTAGAACATATGTTGCATCTCTTTTCTCTGAACCCGCAAAGACAATTGAGTAACTAGAACTAATTCACTTTAAGAACGCTGATCTTTCAGAGACCGTACCCTACATGTTTAATTCTTGTTTTCATGCCACGTCTGAATTTAATGTTGCTAATTATGTCAGGTGAAGAATACAATGCGTGAAGTTCTCCGTTGTGTAACTTTCTCCATTCTCCTGTAACTTCATTCCTCTTAGCCCCAAATATTTTCCTAATTACCTTATTCTCAAACAACCATATCCTCTGTTCCTCTCTCAAAGTGAGAGTCCAAGTTTCACACCCATATAGAACAACCGGAAATATAAGATTTTTTGACAGCAGACTAGATGACAAAATCTTCTCAACCGAATAATAAGAGGCATTTCCCATGCTAATTCTGCGTTTAATTTCCTCCCGAATGTCATTTATATTTGTTACTGGTGCTCCAAAGTTATTTGAATTTTTCTACCTCTTCGAAGGATAAATTTCTAATTTTTATATTGTATTTCCATTTCGAATAATATTCTGGTTACGAGATATAATCATATACTTTGTCTTTTCGGTATTTACTTCCAAACCTATCGCTTTACTTGCTTCAATTCCCGTGTTTTCCCTAATTGTTTGTGGATTTTCTCTAACATATTCATGTCATCCGCATATACAAGAAGCAGTAACCCGTTCAATTCCAAATCCTCTCTGCTATCCTGAACTTACCTAATGGCATATTCTAGAGCGAAGTTAAAAAGTAAAGGTGATAGTGCATCTCCCTGCTTTAGCCCGCAGTGAAAATGTTATGTCATTGAGAAATTAATCATTGAAGTATATTCCTTCTCGTGTTTGTGACTAAGTGCTAATTTTGTACATCGACAATTGATTACACATTGATTAACTGCACGACAACACGGCATTCTTCAAGATAACAATGAAATATCGCACTAAAAACCTCTGTTCCTACGCAAGTCTTGCGTTGTACAGTCTCTCCGCACGAGTAAATATGGCTGCCGCGGCGGCATTTGTCGGATCAAAAGAATGCGGTACTCTCCATTATACACTGCTCTGATTGAATGAATCCATGCACTCTTGCGTAGTTGTGGAATGCAGTAAACATAAACACAGTCAGCTTGCGGCAGGCACTGCAAGTTGCATAATTTTGTTGTGTGTAGCAGTTGTGATCTGTGTGCGATCTGAATTGTTTCAAAATGGAAAGAAATGGACATAAACGGAACAAGAGGAGATAGGACATGAAAATGAACTTGAAACGAGAAGACAGAAATATGAATAAACAACATATTACGTATGTAACTTCTAAAGGTGCTATTGTTGATGGTAAGGTTTTGCACCCGTTACCTCTGCTGCCAGAAGGAATGTTTCTCCAAGTTCACTGCTGATGAACAAGAAGATCTCTTCGAAATATTTTACAGTGGGCAAACAAAGTGACTATAGGATGCTACAGTGGCAGGCTTGCTATAAAAAATCTACTGGTCGTAAACGTAACTTAAAATCCAAAAGTAAGTCGTGAAAATACATGGAGATATTCTCTGCGTCGAAGTGGGTTCAGCAAGAGGTGTGTCGCCAAATGATTTTGGGTATGTACAAAATTTTTGTCAAAAGACTGAGAATAATACAAGGGAAAATATTAAAATGTGAAACATTTTAGGAAAAAAGGGATTCTCATAAAAATGAACAACAATATAATCAGATTTACTGCAGTCACATCTACAATCGATTCCACATAGGTAGCAAGATCCACTGTTGTCCACACCAAAAGCTAAATGTCAAGATTCTCTTTGGGTTATTCTGTGATTATTACAAAGAAAGACTGGTAAATAACTGAATGTGAAGTACAAATATTTCAAATAGCTGACTTGACAACATTATTGAAGAGAGCAAAGTTGGATTGGAAGAAAACATCAATGAAGATGATTCTCAAATGAGTGTGAGTCCATCCAGGATGTGCACTAAAGTGTAACTGCACTGACTATGAATCCATTCTAGATTTAATATTAAATATCCTGTAATCTGTATTCTGTATCCAACAGATATTCTTGATTCTTACATATTCGGTACAATTTATGACGTAACTTCGAGATATATGTAAGAAATATAATTTTACTAAAATGATTATGAAATTGTAAACCTCTGTAATGTGCGCCGTTCAATGCTGATATTAAATTTCTGCTAGAATATAATCATATTGAAAATATTTTGATAAAATAAACTTGTTCTCTGGAAAAAGGGCCTATAAAATGCTTCAATAAAATATATTCTTTTATTAACACTATTAAAATCGGAATGTATTATTTAACAAAATCCTGTAGATAAATAATATTGTAACAGTATGAAAATAGTTATCTTGATAAAAGTGCATCCAAATCGCAATGATATACAAATAAATCTTTCAATCGTTGTTTTCTCCAAACATGACTTTTGCTTATGGGCCCTTTTCCCCGGCTACCGCCTCAATTCTCTGATCTGAGCTTTATGTTTTTTTCGTATTGCAATGTTGTGTCACGAATTTACGTTTCATAACTTTAATTTCTGTGCAACATACGAGTAATTTACATATGATATTTACCCCACTTGCTACGAAATGTTGTGGACCTAATTCCTCCATCAAAATTGTTTACTCTTGATATATTTGATGATTCAGCTATTATAAATATTATATGTTACGTAAGGTAGGAATATAACCCTAGAGCAGCCGTGGCGAAAAGGCCATGGTGCGCCGAGCCACTGTGTAAGCTGCAACGTGCATAGCACCTATGGAGGGAGGCGGACAACCGAAGGAAAAGTTAATGTTTAGGACGTGTAACGAAGAAAGAAATGAACAAGAAAACATAGGACACATTATCACAACCTAAAATTAACTGTCTTCAGAATGCCTCTGCGACAAAGTTTCAAAATCAGGAATTATGTCACTTACTGCCAATCGTAGTTGATCACGAAGGTATTTGTCTGTCAGTCGTGATCTAAATTTGATTTTTACTATTTTCATTGTTGAAAATAATTTTTCACAAACGTAAGTTACAGCGAACATGGCTTCAACGGAGCAAGCGAAAGAACGAAGCTTCAAATATTTATTTTTTTCCAAACATTCGAAACGTTCAATATCTGTCAAGTCCTCACATCTAGCTTTCATTTAACGTCACATTGTAAATCTGTGAGTTTAAATTGAAAATCTAACCGCATTATTCGTACATCTGCTGTAAAAGAATCGACGTACAGAGATGATGATAATAATAATAATAATAATAATAATAATAATAATAATAATAATAATAATAATAATAATAATAATAATAACACTTAACCTTTTAATGTTTCATCAGTAACATGTAGTAACTTATAATGCCGTTTTATGTTATACAACCGTTTTCCTAGTAATATTTGTGAACAAATCATACATTTAATATTCTCATCATATTGTCAGCAAAAGAATGCATCCTCCCATCCTACTTGAAACTTTCGTTTTTTTATAGAGGTACATGGTTTCGAGAGAGATATTGCGACGATACTCCACTCGCAGGTTCGAGACAAATACAAATAGAACGGAGTTTGATTCCAGTGAGTAAGAGGGTGGGGGTTGTAGGTAGGAAGCGAGAGAAAAGCACTGCGAGCCACAATGTGCTCGTGAGTCGCATTTTCGCCGCGGCTGCTCTAGAGGACTGTATACTACACAGCGTAAATGTGTTCTGTTGCCTGAGTCGTATGCCTGTACGCAACCATCGCAACACAGTTAACCCGTAAGTGGTGAGGTATTTTTCTAGTCACGTAACTGGTGAGGTGGGGATTGCACTTACCCCAACTTAGAAACCTGTATCGTAGCACTCAGAAAATCAAACTGAATTTTTAATTTATATAACAGAGTACTTTTATTTTTTTTAACTAGGTTTTCTTCAAAATTAGGGAAGCAGGCACCATAAGCAATGAAAAAGAAAAAAATAATCTCCTCATATCAACCTGGCGCAGGCTTCTTTTCTTTCAATGGCTGGGGTACTCACAGTTACCACCTCACCAATTACGGGTTTACTTGATTTCATCCTGGAGTCCTAGATGTCTCAGCTTTAGACTCATAACACAGACCACGAAGCTGCAACGTGGGACGATAATAGTAATGATAATGGTAAAAATTATAAGGATAATAATTGTCACTATATTTCTGATACAGTCGCCCTCTATGGTCTAGGCCCTAGACCAGTCATGTCAATTGATGCCCATAGGAGCAAGCGCGCGCTTTAGAGCTCAGGAGAGCCTGAGCGCTTTACAGCGGAAAGGAAAGAGACAGACGAAAGAGGTAGAACATAACGCTTTGTCAAGCTATATTCAAGGATGGCCAGCACTGATTCAATAGATGTATTTATTTACACTGCAAGTGCTCAAGCACCCGGTGGCAGTGGTATACACAATATAAACAATACACAATAAAATGATAAGCAATACACAATAAATTTACAATACACAATACAATTATACAATACACAATACAATTTTATACACAATACAATAAGAATACACAATATAATTTAACACAATAATAATAAAACATAAATAAAATACCTAATTTTACATTACAACCTACATAATTATATATAGGCCCTACATAAAGGGAAGAGAACTTATTAAAACTGTATCCACGTTAATTTTTAGATTTGTCTGAGAAGTATGAGTGCATTATAAGAATGTAAGTTTTAATTGTAATGTTCATTTTTTACAAGTTTGATTTTCTTGTTAAAAAGAAATATTTTCTTAACTTCCTTTATAGAAAAGAGAAATTTTCAGATATAGGTCTATTTATTTAGTAGCCTTACAGAATGTTTTCGTAAATCTAATATGCCGTAAATACGTATTACTGAAGATAGTGTATTGAAAATTTTGAAAATATTCGTATGGAAATTGTTTGTAAGAAAATGAATTAACAAAGCAACTACTGTTACATCATAAGCAAAAGATACGTGCTTATGTGTTGTATAGCTTCAGCACATTTCGAGAAAATAATTTAATATTCTGATGATAGGAAGTTGCTCACCAATATCACCTTAAAAACATAATACAATGAGATTTTTGTTATGGAATATTAGTTACACTTAAAACATATACAGCACCTAAGTAACTTTGCTTTGTACTGTAATATTGTTTTGTTTATTTTGTTGATTACATTTTTAAGGCTAAAAGTACCATCAATATCAATTCCAACTTATGATGTCATACTCAATCCCTTTCTTTGGGATATCACTTTCTTTATGATTGATGTGTTTCATCCATTATTTTAGTACAGTATAGTTGTACTTCTATGGAATTTATGTGAATATTCCTTCTTAACTCTTTATTATGTTATTAACATTTAAAACACAAGTGCAATATTAAGAAATTGGTGTTAGTACTTTTGTTTTACAGACAATATAGATAATGTCAAACAGAAAGAAGCCATATAAAAATAACGACATAAAATTTCATGTTCCGTTAGAAGTTTGTGCACCACTGTTTTCTTAATCCAACAGGCTGCTTATTCATATACACAACTCTTCCTGTTTCCATACTTAGCGCTTGATGCCCGCGCTCAACGTCAAGGTCAGAAAAATGCGCTTGCTTTGACATCACTGCCCTAGACTCTAGCGGTCTTACTAATAAAAACTCTATATACAGACATTTAACTGTGTTATACTTATACAATGAGTAGCTCGTTTATAAGTCGTGTGTAAATTCCTTACTAATAATCACTACATACGTCGTGTATAACAGTATGACTGTTACACAGCTACGTCATAGTTTCGTCATTACTTCGTTACGAAAGGTAATAGAATATCTGAGGTTCTCTATTGCATCCGGTAGAGTGCTCTAGTGTGGCGTATTAAATATCGATAGTACTACTGGCTCTAATCGATTACCACACTACATTTTGGTCAAAGAGTACAAGCTACAGCAATATTATTCTAATAATTCTATGATCTTTGGTTTGTTCTTCTGTGGTTACAAGGTAACCATCATCATAAAATGACAGTCGATACGAACAGCTGTTAGAGGGGCGGCCATTTTTTCGCTATTTACAACGCTTAAACAAGGGGTTTCATGTATACAACTACGGCAAAGCAATTCCCATTGTATAGTTACAGCCTGTTTATACGTCCATAGCTTATTCACGGTTTATTAGTAACGTTTTCTGTCTCAAATCTGCATAAGTCTCGTATAAAAACTATACACGGTTTATTAGTAAGACTGTAGGGGTAAAGCGCTCTCCTCTAGGCCGAAGGTTTGCGGGTCCAAACTCGGCTGGGTTCCGAAGCTTCAAGTCCTCCGCTAGGAACTTTAAGTAGTGCTTGCCGTGTCTTAGTTTTCCGGCACGTTAAAGACCTTCAAGCCTAAATTAGAGTCTTGGATTAACTATCCTTTCTCTTGTGTCCCACTATTACTTTCGTTGCATATTAGGTGGCGTTTCAGGCGATGACCTTACCACTTCTGCCTCTGCCCTGTCGGCAAATAAGTGTAATTGAATTCCTTGTAGGCATGGAAGTCTCCGCTAGGGGATACCTATGTTCAGACTTCGGAATTATGGATTAAATTACGATATTGCTGGTACAGATAAGGTCGTTTTGGGAGTTCTCGGCATTTGGGAGATCTCGACACTTTTCAGAAAAGCAGCCATTGCGAGCACTGTTTCTAGTGCAAACAGTTCGAACTGTATGAGATCTGTGTTGACTGTGTTTGTAATCTCTGTGTAAGTGAACCTCGTGGCTCCAACTTATGTTTTACGATCACACAAGGCAATAAACACAATACATATTGTGTAAAGTTTGCTGTCCCCTCCGTATTTACAGGAATTATGTGGACCTTCTTATAATGACCTCATGGGTTAGCCTATCTCATTAGTAGGCTACATTAACATAATGGAACACAGTTCACTATATACATTGAATTTAATACATAAATAAATAATTAACATTAAGAGAACAACATCTTAATACCGTATTTGCTCGCGTAATTTGCGCACTTTTTAATTACCTTTGACCACTGAAAAATTGGGGCGCGTAAAATATGCGGATTTTTCAAATAAGAGGTCCTGTTCTGAGTTTATCTCAATTAGTATATGTATAGGTAAGTATTTACGGTAGGGCTAATTTTCTATACCGGTAACTTGTCTCTACCAAGGACAAGCATTGTTAAAGTAGCGGGACTTTGGGGTTTCTTTCTGAAGCAGGTACTTCAGTTGCTGGTGAATGACCTACGGTGGACTGTAGGGAAGGAAAATCCCTGCTACACTGAAAAAAATATGTACGTAATCCCTACTACACTGAAAAAAATATGTACGTAAAATGTGTGCGCAAAATACACGGAGCAAAAATAAAGTTCAAAATAATCCCTTAAAAATTAGGGTGCGCAAAATACACGGGGGCGCAAATTACGCGAGCAAATACGGTATATAAAAGTGAATGTGGGAGATTAATCGTGAAAGGATGTGCTTACTATTGCGTCATCTATTATAGCGAAGTAGATAGATAATATTACCGTTATAACGTCAGTTTAAAAAACATGGGTTCTCCTGCATATGTTATTTCCTGTATGGAGAGATTAAAAGACCAGGAGTGCTATTCATAGACATTTCGCAGCACGCGCTACGAGCGTACTAAGCTAGCCCCGGCTATCCACTGGTTACTAGTACAGAATTCAAATCATATCCTATCGCTAACACTGGTTTATGAATACGAAAAACGCTGATCATCCACCGGAAGCCCGCGCTAAAAATGTCTATGAATACGGCTCCAGGAGATTAACCGTGATCTAATTTTGTAATTAGGGTAGTATAAATATGTGTGTATCAGTGTTATCGTTTGTGCTTTGATAGTTAGCCAATGGAGATGCGTGTACCCATGTGTGTGACCTTATGACATCTTATGACATCAACATTCATTCACAGCATTACTCGGCTGCGTCTCATTGCCCTGAGACTTTCTCCTGGTTGGAGTACAGTATGTATGCCTATGTGTATATGTTCTCTATACATATCTACACGCTTTGACCGATATATGCCAAAATTTGCACATTTAATCTTAACAACCAGGAGAAAAACATAGGCTATATTAAAATTGTTACAATGGACGTTAAATTAATTAAAAAAAAAATAAAAATAAATACGGTCAAACATTCATGTGTAATACTAAAATGCAATCTTCTCTAGTCAATTGTTCTTTACCATTGTCTGTTGTATTCAACATCGGCTTTCCCGAGGCCATGGAAATTATAACACGAAATTAAATAACATTGTTGATGTACAGGGACATCATTTTATTTTAACTAATATTTTTAATATTAACCTGGCTATACCTTTGGATTAATGATTGAGACCCGGAAACACCGTTTGCTACCTCCTTCCACGATTGGAGTTCGATCATACTGGCGTAAAATACAAACAAATCACTTTACTAGGTACAGCAGGGAAGAAAAGTAGTTCATCCATTTACGTAAAGTAGGAAATATCGCGAATTTGAGTGTGATAATTTTCATTAGGTTTTGTTTAATCAAAATACAGTCCAGTATTAACGATAAGTGTTTTTACTCACGAACTGAGTTATCCATGCGAACGTATTCATTATGCAGTGTATATTATACTGTCTACAGCACATTAGCGTACAATATAGAGAATGAACTTAAAATGAAAAATAATCATAATATGGATATTTAAACACATTTTTGAAAATGGTGGCCGTTCATTTCGAAACAGGCTTCAGTTGTTTTGTGCCTATTATCGCACTATAGACTATTGAATCTAATTCCAATTAGCAGTTTCGTCCTTCATACTTAGTAACTCATGCAAATCTAGTCTTTCAGGTGAAGCTCCCTGTAAAGCAGATTTGAATAATTTCAAGGGAAAAATTGTTCCGGGGCCGGGTATCGATCCCGGGACCTCTGGTTGAACGTACCAGCGCTCTAACACTGAGCTACCCGGGAACTCCACCTGACACCGTCTCAACTTTTCCCTTTATATCCACACAACTCGCGTGGGCTGACGAAACGCCAGAGACCCACAACGAGTGCACACAATCTCTGTGTGACTTGGAATTGTGGTTTTCTGTTAACGTACACAGTAACGTACATATTATGCAAATCTAGTCTTTCAGGTGAAGCTCCCTGTAAAGCAGATTTGAATAATTTCAAGGGAAAAATTGTTCCGGGTTCGGGTATCGATCCCGGGACCTCTGGTTGAACGTACCAGCGCTCTAAAACTGAGCTACCCGGGAACTCCACCCGACACCGTCTCAACTTTTCCCTTTATATCCACACAACTCGCGTGGGCTGACGAAACGCCAGAGACCCACAACGAGTGCACACAATCTCTGTGTGACTTGGAATTGTGGTTTTCTGTTAACGTACACAGTAACGTACATATTATGCAAATCTAGTCTTTCAGGTGAAGCTCCCTGTAAAGCAGATTTGAATAATTTCAAGGGAAAAATTGTTCCGGGGCCGGGTATCGATCCCGGGACCTCTGGTTGAACGTACCAGCGCTCTAACACTGAGCTACCCGGGAACTCCACCCGACACCGTCTCAACTTTTCCCTTTATATCCACACAACTCGCGTGGGCTGACGAAACGCCAGAGACCCACAACGAGTGCACACAATCTCTGTGTGACTTGGAATTGTGGTTTACTGTTAACGTACACAGTAACGTACATATTATGCAAATCTAGTCTTTCAGGTGAAGCTCCCTGTAAAGCAGATTTGAATAATTTCAAGGGAAAAATTGTTCCGGGTTCGGGTATCGATCCCGGGACCTCTGGTTGAACGTACCAGCGCTCTAAAACTGAGCTACCCGGGAACTCCACCCGACACCGTCTCAACTTTTCCCTTTATATCCACACAACTCGCGTGGGCTGACGAAACGCCAGAGACCCACAACGAGTGCACACAATCTCTGTGTGACTTGGAATTGTGGTTTTCTGTTAACGTACACAGTAACGTACATATTATGCAAATCTAGTCTTTCAGGTGAAGCTCCCTGTAAAGCAGATTTGAATAATTTGAAGGGAAAAATTGTTCCGGGGCCGGGTATCGATCCCGGGACCTCTGGTTGAACGTACCAGCGCTCTAACACTGAGCTACCCGGGAACTCCACCCGACACCGTCTCAACTTTTCCCTTTATATCCACACAACTCGCGTGGGCTGACGAAACGCCAGAGACCCACAACGAGTGCACACAATCTCTGTGTGACTTGGAATTGTGGTTTTCTGTTAACGTACACAGTAACGTAGTAGTATGTGAATGTAGGTAAAGCGACTGAAAATAACACTGTAGTAATTCTAAAATATTCAAAATATTGTTTTTTATATCCGAAAATGTGTTATTGCGAAATTCTAACTGTATAATCACGTTGCCAATGTAATATGTTATGCGATGTGGAAATAATCTTTTTAAAAAAAAAAAAAAGAAAAAAAAAAGGTATACGTCTCTCAGAATATTAGTCTTTATGCTGAAAAATGATTTATTGCCAGTTTATATTGTACCTGTATTCTGTATATAAAATAAGAATTAATATAATGCTAGTGGCTTGTAGCAGCAACTGTTGCTAGATAGAGATTGAAAATCACAATAAAATTCCTATACACAAAGTCCCACATTACTGACACTATTCATGGCCTTCAAAAAACCTAATACAGCTGTATTAATAACTCAAATGAAGGTGAAATACATTACGTGAACCATGGCCCTCTGCACAACACTACGAAATAAACTGCAAGAAGTCCTACGGTATACGTTCTTGCTGCGATGGACGCACATATTTTTTAAATTTTTACATCGTAATATGTAATACTGTCTTCATGCATAATTTCACTTCTTGAAAACGTTGTTACAAACATTTTCTACATAGTCGTTTATGAGTTCTTAATGCACTACACTTCTAAACGTTCTACCACATTTTCTTGGTCGACCAGCCACACTCATAATAATGAACTAATAAAAGAGAACAGACTAAATTCACAACGTAACAACACTATTACTTTTAAGTATTGCCAGATAAAAACACACGCACTATATTGAAGCTCGAAAAAAATACGTGACAGTTGAAAGATGAACAAACAATTATTATGGTATCGAGATCTCGAAAAGCATGATATTGTGACGTCAACATCTCGCATGTACAGAAGGCTTCGATAACTACAATTTGTGAACGTTTTAAGGAAACACGATGTTTGAAATTTCACTATTTTAAACGTAGCCTTTCCTATGCACAAAGTCCCACATTACTGACACTATTCATGACCTTCAAGAAACCTCAAAAAGCTGTATTAATAACTCAAATGAAGATAAAATGCATTACGTGAACCACGGCCCTCTGCACAACACTACGAAACGGACTGCAAGATGTCCTACGGTATACGCTTTACTGTGACGAACGTACATATTTTTTTAATGTAAAGCTTCTTATGAACTTCGCTACAAACCATTTAGATTTTCCCGCAATATTAATATTATTAGCTTTCGATAGAGACATCACACAACCTCACAGGATGTACAGTTTTCATAAAATTTTCCGCCGCCACAGTTCAAATTAAATATATAAATGTTCTGAATTTGTGAGCTATAATTTCTCAAGTCATATTAAGAAAAAAAGGCATACAGCGGTCAACGGGTAAAAAATTTTCCACTATAAATTAAATTATATATCTACGTATATATTAATTCTTTGGTATGATCGATAGAGAGATAAATTTTTTGCTCTCGATGACACCCCAACGGGTTCAGACTGGGAACAAGTGAATTCCCTGTTTATAGTCAGCTGTCTCTGAAATTCAAGCGAAAGCACACACAGACATGACATTACGTGAAATGCAGAGCTTCAGAATCAATGTACGGATTTTATAATTATTTTATCTCTGCCTCTGTGCAACGTCATATTTGCGGGGGAGGAAAGGAGACAGTAGAAAAGTTGTAATGCTTTTTAATATGTGGATTCCCATGACTAAGATAGCTACTTGAAATTTAACGGTCACTGACCGGCAGAGATAAAAGTAAAACCTGTAGAACATTGATACAGTGCTAAGTGGGCCTATAGGGACCGAGGGGTGTGATTTTATTTTGCTAAACTTCAAGAGAATGCTAATTCATTTTAAGTTTGTGTGACTGTAGCCTATACATAGGCCTATGTTCGTTTGGTTTTACTGTATTTATAGTTTGATTTTTTTATTTTTATTTGTATTTCTGGTGATGTGGAAGAGAAGGCCTGTTGACCTTAACTACGCCAGAATAAATAAATAAACACACACACATATACATACATAATACATACATAATACATACATACATACACACATACATACATACATACATACACACATACATACATACATACATACATACATACATACATACATACATACATACATACATACATACATACATACATACATACATACATACATACAAATTAAAACACATTTGAAAGTAAGGCACGTGATGAAATGTTTTCTTTCGTTGCAGTTGTTTTAAATTGAGTTAATCCTTTCAGGCATTTAGCTAAGAAGTTCATTAATTCATGTAAGTGACGCTATGTAAAGATTCATCTTTATGGTCGAGGAAAGCTTATTATAGGCAATTCGTTTTGGTTGTCTACAGTTGAGTTTCTGAGATTTCGGAAAAGTCTAACAATCAGGTTATTTAAAAAAAAAGAAGCAAAAAGGACAACCCAGGCAACGTCAGGTGCTTTCAGCTAGTTTACAATAAAACCAAATACTAATATCTCTAATGTATCCAGCCGTCTTCCATAGTCATACACATCGTCCATGCTATCAAGTTAGCACATGCAAACATTACGGCCAGGCCGTGCATTAGCACTCCAGTTAAGATTAGTATCCAACTCCACTTAAGGAGAACACCCCAGCGACCTACTCTAAATCAGTTCCGCGAATCTCCATCCTTACGTACAGTGGCTCAAAATGAAACTCGTACAGTGTAGTATTAATTAGTATTCAGAACTGAACTGGAATCTTCATTTTCTAATGCCTTCAGTATTCAAGATTGTATATTAAAAACATTACTTTTATAGAAGAGCACATTAAAAGTAAACTAAATAACGTATTTGTCTTCGCAGAAATCCAGAATCAACATAAAACTCGTACACTACATTCATAAAGGAAATAAATACAGAACACACTATGTTAATCCCTCATTCGAACTCAAGTTTTGCTCCCGTGTAGACGTGCTTCACCTCGAAAGAGAACTGCTTGTTTAAGACTACCATGAGCCGTCAAAAAGGGCAGAGTTCTATATCTGAACATGAGACGATCATACATCACCATAAATAGGGTAAGTCTTTAAGAGAAATCGCCAGATTAGTGAAAAGATTGCATTCCACTGTGCAGGATATTATAAAACGTTTTAAAGAACGAAAAACAGTAGTAAACAAGCAAGGAGAGAGCTCCAGAAAAATCTTTAGTAGTAGGGATGAACGTTGTTACTCAACAAAGTGAGGGCTAATCTAAAGTTATCTTCACCAAAGCTGGCTTTGGAGACTGAAAAGTGTTTAGGTAAGAAATGTAACCCTGAAACAATTAGAAATGTATTGAGAAAACACAACCAGGAGCGAGGAAGAAACCGTTCGTTAGTGAGGTCAACAGGAAGAGAAGAGTACACTCTTAGACAAAAAAAAAAAAATGACCGGACTCTTGAAGCGTAAATTTGTCTAAGTTCCGTTCGGCTGTGCGCCTGATACACAAGACTAAAATCAGAGTAGTAAGGACGAAACCAGCGAGATCCAAGAACATACTCTTATTTCGGCAAACAAGGGTTTGAACTGTGTATGTGTCATAGCTCCGTGGTAAAACTCTGGCTTCCTACGCAGAAAACCCGGGTTCGTATCCGCCTTCGTGTATATATATATATATATATATATATATATATATATATATATATTTGTTTCGTTTTATTTTTTCTCCAGGTAGAAACAAATGATACATTTATTAACGTGCACAGGAGTTTGGATTAGTTGAACAATTAAACAAAAACATTCAGTAATATCGGAGAATTCTTCCTAATTACCCTTGAATTAAAATAGATGTTCAGTTCTTGGATCTTCTCCCCTCTCCATAAGGAATATTGATCAGTTACTATAATTTGTATAAGTAGTAGTAGTAGTAGTAGTAGTAGTAGTAGTAGTAGTAGTAACAGTAGTAGTAGTAGTAGTAGTAGTAATAGTAGTAGTAGTAGTAGTAGTAGTAGTAATAATAATAATAATAATAATAATAATAATAATAATAATAATAATAATGACCACAGATTATTCCGCCTTGCATTTTCAGAGGAGTAAGGTAATATTTTCAGATGAAGTTACTTTTTCCTCTGACAATTACGGGAGGCAAACGTCTACCGTTCAAGGGGATCCCGATACGATCCTACGCATGTGGCAACTCGCTTTCGCAGTGGCCGTATATCTGTTCCATATTGGGGCTGGATATCCAGTGACGGCCTGGGTGTTCTATGGCGGCTCGACAGAAATCTTAATGCCCAACAATACAAGGTCATATTGGAAAATGTTATGCTTCCCTCTGTACGGATGATACATCCTGATGATGATGATGATGAGATCGTATTTCAAGAGGTTAATCATCGTGTTCACACATGTGCCTAGGTCATAAGATGGTTTTCAGAGAGGCCATATATCAGACTGATAGAATGGCCTCCCTGTTCACCAGATCTGAATGTCCTAGAAAATGTGTGGTCGGAGGTGAAGAAAACTGTGAACGCGATGATAAATACAATACCACGTCGGCCGACCACAAAAGACGCACTCTGGAACATTATCGAGGACGCTTGGGATCGTGTATCTTCACGTCGACAGTACCTGAGACGCCTGATCGCATCCATACCCCGTAGAATGCAGGCGGTTATAGATGCGGAGGGATTACATACCCAGTCTTGAATTTTTTTGTCTATTTTGATTTTTGTTTATTGATCTCCGAGATGTATTTCTTTATTTTGTTTAATACAAAGAAAAGGATAATGTCTGTTTATTCCTATCCGAGAAGGATTTCTTTTACTTAAGGTTTATTATTGTTTATTTCTATCCGAGAAGATTTCGTTTAGTCTCTTTAAATACAAGATACAAGGGAAAAGATTGCTATTATGTATCTAACTTGCCCTTTGTAAATATTAACTTTCTGTTAAATATTTCACAATACTGGTTATTATCATTACACAAGAAGTAAAAAATGAGAATGAAAAAAAACAAAGTATAGACTGAGATTCGAACTCGAAACCTTTCGAATATAAGCCACAATGCTACCGATTACGCTATGCGAGAGAGACGACGACTCTTTAAGTAGCATGTTATATAATCATCATATAGTGGTGGCAGTGGAGTATCGGAAACATTTACGACAGAAGAAATTCATCCGCGTGTGTATCATGCTCTGACGAATGCACCCGAAGACTTCTAAATCGGACATAGAATCTGGAGCCCGGTCATTTTTTTGTCTAAGAGTGTACAATTTGCTAAGGAGCATATAAATAAGGATTGTGTATTATGGAAAACGGTTCTATTTACTGATGAGAGTAAGATGAACCTCTTTGGTTCAGATGGGAGGGTTTATGTGTGGTGTAAGCCGAATATGGAACGCAAGGAAAAAATCTAAGACCCTCTATGAAACACGGTGGAGGATCAGTTATGATATGGGATTGTATGGCTGCTAGTTGGGTCGGTAATTTGGAGTTCATTGAAGAATCCATGGACCAGAATGTATATTTAGACATTTTAAAAAAGAATGTGAAGCTCAGTACACAGAAACTAGGGATAAATAACACATTCAAATTTTATCATGATAATGATTGGAAACATAAGGCTCTGAAAGTATACACTTGGCTTCCTTACAACAGCCTCAAAGTGTTAGAAACCCCACCCCAGTAACCAGACATAAATGTAATAGAACATTTATGGTCTGAATTGAAAGTTAAAATACAGCAGCACTCCATAAAAAATAAACAAGAATTGAAGAAAGCTATATTAGAAGAATGGTCGAAGATTCCTGTATCTTACTGTGAAAATTTGGTAAAATCTATTCCAAAAAGATTGCAAGAAGTTATCAATAACAAAGGATTTGCAAGAAAATAGGCCTATAAATAAATCAGAGTTGTAGCATATTTTCACTTTTTACTGTGGTAAAAGTTTATTTTATTTTGTTATAGTCAGAGTGTGTACGAGTTTTATTTTGAGACAGAAAACGTTCAATTTGAGTCCAAATATTTAATTTTTCCAGTATTTCTGCAAGATGTAAATCTTAAATATGTATTGTATTAATTGTCATATTGAGTAGTATTATAAACTGTAAGTTTTGTTTAGTTTAATGGCTGTACTTATTTATTATATTGTATATCGTTTGGTAGTTCATTGTACGAGTTTCACTTTGAGCCACTGTACCATCTTGGAATGACACTCAGCATTGTCCGGTCCGACTCACGGAGAAAACCGGCAGGAAAATCCAGAAATATGCACTATGTATAACGTGCTCACAAACCCGGTTGGTATCACACAGCACCACGACCAGTAGAAAATACGAGTACATCAAACTTTGTTCTTACCTCCAGTCCCATAATCCCCATACAGTACCGTCCACGACGATCACTGAGTTCCGGACGTAATACGTCTATCCTGGAGCTCACCAATCAACCACTTCTCTCGATGTATACGTGACAGTTCTCGTCCCGCAGCAAGCGTAACATCGATGAACGCCGGCAACCAGCCTGTAATCCGCTCTGCTCGATGTGTACATGTCGGAGGCGGGCGGCTCACTCTAACCCCGCTTCCACGTAATTCACTGGACTCCATCTGTAATTCTCGGAAATCGGGCACATTCTCTCCAACTCCGCTTCCAAATAAGCCACTGGAGTCGATGTGTGCTTCCCGGTGGTCGACCACTCACTAAGTCTGTTCAGAAATACCATGAGAAAAACCGTTGCATATAAGACAATTGGCATACATGGCCTGAAAACCAATAACAGAACATCGTTATTCTCGATACCTGTAGATATGCATAAAATAACGTGTTAGAATCTCTCTTCTAACTCGTTGTGAAATAAGGACACGCTTCCTAGCGGAATTTTAAGGAAACACTAGAAGTGTCCAGAAGTCTAACGTAACACTAACTACATAGTAGAACAAAGTAATAAAAAAAAGATCGACATGAATAAAGAAAAACAAAACAAATAAAGGAATAAGGAAAATAGGAAAAAGGCATGGTGTCGTGAACCTACGCCACAAATGTGAGTACCAATTTTCTTTTCTGTCATGAAATGTAATATACAGTAAAACCTTGCTAAAACGTACTCTCTATAAAAAGGAAACCTGCACAAACGAAAAATAAATTTGGGAACTGAATAATTTGCTATGTAAAATAATACTTTAAAACGGAAAACTGCCCAACGCGAAAATGGAATCATTTTTGGGCACCAGTTAGGTAAAAGAAAACATGACTAAAACGCATAATTTTTAGCGTAACTGTTGCTAAATTCTTTCAAATCATTTTTAATTTTGCAATAATACTGTTCATAATTTTTTTGTGTGACTACATGCAATGCTCGGGAAGACTTTCGCTATTCTTTGTCAGGCGTTGGGGTGAAGCTTCTCTAACCATGCCACTATTCTGTGCTCATTGTCAAGGACCTGGGCAGGTTACTGACCTCCTGTACCGTTACTTCTTCCAAACCTCTCGCGTTTTCTGTCATTTATTCTCAGTTCTCTGTTAACAAACCAATACAGTGATAAAGGACAGTGCGAGTAGAATAAAACTGTGAATAATTGTAGTGTAGTGTCAATTTAATTTCAGATTTCCATTTCTTTTTGCGAGTTTTATGCCAATACAATATTAAATAACATTGCGAATAAAGTAAAACTGTGTGATTCAATAAAAACAGCCTAGATGACCAGTTCTATCATGGAATCGTAGCTTCATAATTTTAGTGGAGCAATGAAACGTCAAGGTCGTAAGGTCATACTGTTTTTAGACAGTGCTACTTGCTATCCAAGGATTGATTTGTCTAACGTCAAGTTAATCTATTTCCTATCAAACACAACTTCAGTTACACAACCGGCGGATCAATGCGCAATTTACACTCTGAATTGATGCAGAACGCGAAGGAAATCTTACAACGTTCTCTTCAAAAGTCACGGTAATGCACTTTAAAAGAAATGTGTGAGCCAAGAAACTAGGGCAGAGGAAGGTAGGGGGATATATATATATATATATATATATATATATATATATATATATAAAGAGAGAGGAGCTGCAATTACGTAAGTTAATAATTATGAAAATAAAATTCACTTTGCATGTACAGTAATAGCTTTTATTTCAGATTATTTCTTCATTGTGTTCTTTCTACAGTGAGCATATTGCAATAGTAATCTATTCTTAGTTTTGCCAAAACTCAACCCTTTGTAGAAAGAAAACCTGCGAAAACGGAAAGAAAATTTGTGGAAGGGTCGCGTTTCGTTTTAGGGAGGTTTTACTGTGCTATAGTCCGAGTAATCTTACTTCATACCGTAAGGGTGGAACTTAACCATTTTCCCTCATTACTACATATGCTAGTGAATTGTGGCGATTTTCTAGTTTGCAGGTTGAATTTTCTTTTGCCAACTTCGTTTCGAATTTCGATATTTACAAATACTACAAATGGTAGTAATTTTGTAATTGGTATGTTGGTAGCTGAGACAAATATCGATAATATTTGTCACTACTGGAGTTACATGAAATTAAAATTGTACTAGATTTCTGAGCCGGTTACTGGAAGCTAGAGAAATTTTAACATACTAAAAATTAAGATCAGTATTAATATTAATACATAATAGTTATTTTATGTGTTGCCTTGTGGTTATAATTCAAGACTACAGTCAGGCAGTACTAATAATTTCATGTGGTCAAACATAATATATTTTTAGGTTAGGTCTCATGAGTCAATTTTTCAGTCAAACCAATGCATTTCGTATTGCTAAACAAAATACTTGAAATATTGATCCCTTTCTCGTGTAGTTTGCCGACGAAAATATGTTACAAATTATTGAGTTATTTAGAATAACCTTCCAACATAAAGTACTGTAAGTAAATAAGTCATTTAGTACGTAGAATCATGTGATATCTGGTAACAGTTGGCAACACTGACAAGTCGGCAATATTTGCTGTTTAGGAACTGTTCTTATGTGACTCTCACTATAACTTTAGTTTATTGTAGCCTACTTTGACTGGATGTACGTGATATAGTAAATGCACAAATTTTTGTATAGGCCTATACATTTTACAGGTTAGTAAAGATGCCAAGTGATTATCCTCAAACAGTTATCGACAAGTGTCGAGTTGTCCCTGATTTCGCTTGTGGTCCTCCTTAGGTGATCTGAGTGAGTGTCTCTATCAAACTTTTTGTGTATTTGGCCTTAGGTGAGTTCGCAATCCTTCATACAGCTTCTTAGTGCCACTTTGTTCGTCTATCTGTGTCTGCCTGCATGTATGAAACTAGTCATCTTCCATTGAACTAATCTTAATTAAACTGCATATTTTGATTCTCATATCGGACAAATAGGAAAAAGCACAACTCTCGATACAAATATGGAAGATCAATTAGGCATATCCTTCGCCTTGATTCTAAGGGCTATATGGATTAACAATTAATGACGGGAAAGAATTGACATCCTGACGAACTGCAGGATAACATGTTTGAGAAGATCTGGATCTAGCCGAAAATTGATACGAAATTCTCGCTAAGGAAGATGTTACCACTTCCCAAAGAACACCATACGCACTATCCGTACAGGGACATTTATGCTTGCCTAATTCCTCACCTACTGATAATTTCTTTGAAGAACTGTCGCAATTTCCACTGCTAACATTTCATCTGGTGCAAAAGAGTAATAAAACTCAAGATTCACACATAATAATGTCTGAAAACTATAGGAAACAGCTGGAGACTAAACAGCAAAAATAAGCTAGGCTTTTTCCCTGGAGAACGAATAGGAATTCAAAACGATACATTATCCCAGTAAGATGGTGCCCTGCACATTATGGAATGGAGGTTGTGAATTACTGGAACCAAGAATTTCCAGGACGATGCATAGAAAGAAGAATGGTCTTATGATCCCCTAACCTCGACCAACCACGAAACCTGGAAGAGTTAAAGAGAATAATTTGGAATGAGATACACCAGATAAACCAAACACTGTTGCTAAAACATTAAACAATTTACAAAACAGACATACTCACTCGTACATTGTTTGGCAGTGAATGAGAGTCATTTTATTATCAACACATGAACAATTGAAGCATTGCTAATTTTAATGAACTTTCTTTAAGTTCCAAGCCTTTTGTTAATATTGCAGTTAATTCAAATGGTGCGTATTCAATTTTTAAAGGCATTAATAAGTGTTTCTTTTAATTAAAAAAGTGCTTGTAGTATTTACGTTTTGAGACTTGAAGAATCCAGGACGGGAAAAATAGTACTTTTTACCAATTAAAACAATAGAATCTTTAGCACAATTTAAAAAGAAATTAATTTAATTTTCATCTTATGGAAAATGCAATTTCGAGCACATGTTCAGAATATTCCTTTTTTAACCCGTATAAATTTTGTGTACATGCTTATGTAGACTTATTTTATAACATCAGACTTAGGAAAGTTACAAGCGACCTTCTATACTTTTTACTGATCGTGTACAATGAACATAATATTCAATATTTGACCAAAATAAGTCTAAAGAAGAAAAGCAATATTTCACAAATTTCTGAACAAATATTGCTATCACTGCTTCAGAAAAACTGTAGCTTTTTGAAAGCGATTATCATTAATGAAGTCCACCTTCAATAATTCATCATAAGCAGTTGAGAAAATAGCAATACCATCGTTGGTCAGTGTGAATATTACTATTTCTGGTATAGTAATGTAAAATTAGATTTATTTATTAAACAATGGATTGTGATTATGTTATTAGACGTCCATATTTGTAGCATAAATGAGTGAAAAGAACACAGTATTCCGTAATGAATTATGAATGATTTAAGCATTGAGTAAACACCGTATGTTAAAATATCATGTCACTGGATTCGCGCGTCGCCATGTTGGTGTGGGAATCCCTCTCTCTTTCTAACACAGTTGCTGCACGATGTTACCTCCCAAATTCGTGTATGCATATTGAAATTAATTATATTGTGGGTTATCATGAACTATTTCTATCAATTTAATATAGACTATGAATTCTCTAAACTTGGACGTAAACATCATAAATGAAATTAAGGTATATATAAAGTGCTCTACATTATTTCTAATTAAAAAGAAATGCATATCAATGTAAACATATCAAAACTAAAGACAAATTATGACAGAAATCTCTTACTTCTTCTAGGCCACATATTTACATGCACTACTCCCGATCGGAAGGATAAATATGGGTTAGGAATAGTGAAGATTAAGTTTATTAGTTAAATACGATACAAGAAAAGAACACAATTATATTCATATAGAGTTTTTTAAAAATGTACTGTCGTACTGGTAGTACACCGAAAGTTAATTTTGAAGCAGAAAGATTTATTTTCCATTAAAATTGTATAATTTTTGGCTTTGTCACGAGTTTAATTACTATAAATAATGTAACTGAAGTTATCGATTTTTATAGGTACATACCAGTATCTATACCATATACCAGACCTGCAGAACCCGTAGGTAGGGGAAATATGACGTCAATCTCACTCCACTTCTATTGGGGATCTTCGACTTCTGCATAGACTTGTTGACATTCTTTGCGTGTGTAAGGTCCATCAGTGGCGGCACTGTAATTTTCAAAAAGAATTGTAATAAGTCATTGTATTTATAATGCGTTATGTCGTTTCAACGTTTACGATTATGCTAGATTTTCTGTCGGTAGTTCCTTTGAGATTTCTTTGCGTCGAACCTGCTTTATATTTTCCAAAACTTCCCTTCTATCATCACCTACGGGAACACAATTTTGTAACATTTAAATAATGAATCTTGAAAGTTAATAGAAATGTCACTATTCATTTCAACACAAAATGAACACAACGAGTGGTGTCTTTAATTTGACAGTATATAAATAAATATTCAATATACAGTTCGTAATAATGAACTTACCCGAAAGTTTTCTATTCCATAATTCTTAATATGGACTTTGTTTAAATGTCGATTAATATTGAAATGATGAGTAGAAATAAATTGGATGGGAACAGTAAATAAGCAATTCTTTCGTCTTCTTCAACAACAAAATGATTATATTTCCATTTCCTTTGGAAGTAGTTTTTCTTCACGGGTTTAGATTTTGCCATGTGCCAGTTCTCTTCAAATTGCAGTACGCGTATTATGTATTCATTTATTTACTTATTTATTTATTTGGTTCCAGTGCATTACAACAATGTTGAATGACAGCATTGAACTCCGGTCATATAGCTATCATTCACGTATCAACATACAATATATATGTATATATAATATACACACATAGGTAGATCTTCTTACATTATATGCACATACACACATACATTTTCAAATTTATTTTACATATTTTTTTAACTTAAGGTACTCTCTCCAAACTTCTTAAAAGTGATAGAATACGAACATGTCACTTGGGTTATATAGCACCCGGTCCCCCAGCTTCAAGCTAACTCTCTCTGTGGGCCGCATGAATGTGTATTATATTTAATGAAATATATTATTCATAATGAAATGTATTATAAGCCCATATATTCGCTCACAACTAATGCTTATTTTGAATATAATTCTGTTATTTTAATCTTACAACAATAATGTTTAAAGTGATGAGCGTATTCTGAATCAACTTTTTCGACTACTACTTAGATTTCCCCTACCTATTAGACTAACCACCACGTTCAGTATTATCGGCACGTACAGTAATATAAATAGCTACTACAAGAATAGTATTGATAGGCTATATAAAAGGAGTATTCATATTTAGTTAAGTGAATGACTTTTTTAGAATTTCCACACTAGAGGCTCGGTTAAATTTCAGCGAGACCAAATAGGCCTAGTAACTGTAGTGTTGGAATAAGGTGAATTGGCAAATTTTCGAGGTGCTTTCATCTTCCCTGAATTAATTTGTATATTATTTTCGTAATATTTAACCGTTTTTAAACGAAACATTCAATTTGAAAATAATTATTTGAATACAAACATAAAATTTCCTTTAGTTTCTATCCATGGAATTAAATATTCGTAAAATTGAAACTCGTACCGCACGGTAATGTACCAATAACTCATATGTAAAAGGTTTAGTAAAGTTCAGAAGTAGATAGAACAGTACTGATATTTATGAAATCGAATTAGCTTTAATTATTCCCTAAAATCAATTATGACTTTAAAACAGTTCCTGTTCAAAGCACGCTTCTCCACAAGTCAACGCAAACTTACATTAGTGTGTAACTGTTGAACATTAAGTACAAACTAAACAAAAATAACATATATTATAGGATAGTTATCGTAACCTAACAAATTCATTGAATGAATCTCAACCCGCACACCGTCGGCCGTTCTTGAAATATCTTGAAGTACTCTAGCCCGATGTCTTGTAACATTGGTTGCGTCAACACTGTTCACTGCATTAGTTGTAACTTCTTCAATGCTCTTGAATCTAGAAATCCTTTACATAGTCTACAGGAAAATGTATTGGTCCTTCAAGTCCAATCCAACGCAATGGGAGAAAATGATCGATATCAGTACTTCACTGTGGCGGCATGTCGTTTTGTTGACAATGTTGGGTTGCAAACTCATCACCTGATGTACGAAGTAGAAGTGAAATATACGCAGATACGTTCAATTTCTTATCGTATAGTCGATAAAATAATAAAACTGGCTATAATAAAGTCTTGTAGTTAACATAGGCCTATATTCCACACACATTTCGAAACATTAGTTGCACTGTCATCACGGGTCCCACTGTTGGTATAGCTAACGAAGCATTACCACTTTTCTTGATCAATAAAACCACTTCCACATAAAACACATTACACAGGAAAACCAAGTACAGTACAATAAATGCAACGCTTATATCTTCAGATGGGCGAGGATTATAATGTTGATTTCCTCTGCAATATAATATCAAGTAGATGTATTACGCACTTAACATATTAGACTACATAATTAAATATTTGCATTGGCTTATGAACGCTGTATTTTAATAATATGTGATAGACTAATATTTTAATTTCCCTTGTCAAAATGTTAAATATCAGTAGTTCAATTTAATTATTAAGAGTGGCATATATTAACTTCGGATTATTATAAGAAAAATGAAAATCAATACGTCTATTCCTAACAAGGAGAGTGTATAGCGAGAAGCTGCATTAAGTCCATAGCAGCTTACGTATGAAGTGAGCTGTCATGGAACGGGTATCATCAGCTGCAGCTGATTCTTTGTTGCCGGTTAATACGGCCCAAATGACTATTTAAAAATTCTGAAACAAATTAAATAAAACAGTAAAAAAGCGAATTTCAAACCTCCTGTTTGTGTTCTTCCAGATAGGAAAGAGTGGGAGGGAGATCACCTTAACCAATTCCCAAGTCGTAGTCTGGTGTAGTTCAGAACTGACAGCGGTACTGGACCAGGGCTTTATGGGTTAGAATATCTATCCCCGTTGGTCAATATTCTACGGTTTTGCAGGCTGGATTGTTTGTGATATGAGCTTGCGCTCATGAAAACCTAAATAGATCATGCGAAGGCCTGAATATCTTTATTTACTCTGGTAGTCAGGCTACACAGAGTGAGCCACCGGCGTAGCTAAGGCACTTGCCTGCCGATCCGGAGTCGCGCTCGGGTGCGGATTCGATTCCCGCTTGGGCTGATTACCTGGTTGGGTTTTTTCCGAAGTTTTCCCCAACTATAAGGCAAATGTTAGGTAATCTACGGCGAATCTCGGCCTCATCTCGCCAAATGTCATCCCGCTCTGTTATATACCAGTGTATTGGCGAAAGTGTAAGCCTCGAATTATGTCGTTATCAAAACCGTCTGCTACAAAATGCACATTTCGTATGGAATGGGAAAATGAATTGTTTTGTTGTAAGATCGGAGACAATTTTCAGTGTAAGCTTTGTAGTAAAATATTACTTGACAATATTAATATCGTTATAAGTTATTATTATTATTATTATTATTATTATTATTATTATTATTATTATTATTATTATTATTGTTATTGTTGTTGTTGCATCAGTATTTATAATTTTTAAATTGTAGGTGTGGATCGAAACAAACAATTGGAGCAACTTTTTTTTTTTTTTTTTTTTTTTTAATTTAATGAAATGAGCCCCAACCCCGCTCATTTCAGTCTCAGGCAGACCACAATTTTACCGAGTCCTTATTTTATTTAGTTTCTTTATTATCAATTTTTATTTGGTTAAACTATTTATTTACAACTTTATATTATTATTTCTTCATTTAATTTACTTATATTTATGAATTTGTTTGTTTAGTTATGTATGTCCTAGTTTTGATTAAGTACTTGATTTATCTGCTTTTACATTATTCATTTAACCATTTACTTATTTATGTATTTATTTATTTGATGATTAAACATGTGGCACTTTTTTATATAAAACAAGATTGTTTTTTTTTTTGGAGCAACAGAAAGAGAAAGTGAGTGCACTCAGAGGAATATACTTTGCCTCCATCATATAAATTTCAGCTTACTAGTTATGTAGTTGTTACATATCATTTCGTTAAATCATTCAATCTTACGGCTTAACACAAAATATAGAACAAATTAACTCAGTGTTTTATATATTTACATAATGTTGTATTATTCTACAAACGTTTTCACCCTCCTAGGGACATCATCAGGTACAATGGTGTTTACATCAAATATCTAAAATCAATTAAAAGAATATGACTAAATGTTCAAAGTAATGTATCACAGTGGAGTAATAATATGTGTAGAATATAAAGTATAGTGTGCAATTGAACAAAATATTAGAATGAAGATAAAAATTATACATTAAGGCAAAACCAGGTCAAAATATTAAAATCACAGGCCTAAATGGCTTTTAATTGTGTGGTATGTTGATAGTATAGAGAATACAATATATTTAATTATAATCTATTGCTAAAACATAAACGTTGAGTCCTAATATAACATTAATATACTATTATGGAGAACTGTTAACTATCTCATTTTTGGACACATTATGCTTATAGCAAATGAACTTTCATTAATAAAATTATATATTTAAAGAACATATTATGTGTAAGCGTGTGCATTAATATATTGTACGTTGAACAATAGTATGTTATGTGGTTAGTTATAATGCAGACATATCACTAAATGTTGAGTCGTAAATAATGTGAAGTCAAATGTTGTAGTCGGTTTGCTGATGGGGCAAGTAAGATGTTTTTTATATTCATGTATTAACCATCGTAAGCTCAACTTTATCTGTAACAAGTATTTACTATTGTAATAGATGAATTAGATAAAGATATTGAATTAAAATTCCATGTAAAGTTATAATATGTTATATGATCTACTTACATATTGACATTCGGGAGCAAGGTGATATATCACGATACAAATGTATCATTGAAAAATAATAAGAAACAAACATCAACACCGACAGCACAAGGTAGAATAATAAATCTAACAAATACCCAATTCACAAAAGATGAAATAGATATATTAAATTTAGGGTCCAAACATAATTTCCCTCAGGATAATTTCCGAAAAACTGTAGATAATATAATTATCGAAACAGAAGCTCTAATAGAAAACAGTACACATGCTAATAAAGAATATCTTAGACATCAAGCTGCTAGTATAATAAAAGAGTTTAAGAATAATTCCAGCACAATTACACAATTCAAAAAGGTTAAAGAAATAAAAAAAACTAAGGAATTTACAACAAAAATTGCGTCCCAATTTGATACATACAAAGGCTGATAAAAATAATGCAGTTGTAATTATGGAAAAAGAACAATATTATATCAACAAAACTACAGAATTTTTAGACAAAAATGAAATTATTGAAATAAAAGTTGATCCCACATAAACTTATCAAAAAGAAATCAGAACAGCAATAAAAAATTCCACACAGGTTATACAATCTAATAACATACATACATAAATACATTAATGAAAATTAAAAACATTCCAATATTTAGTACATTACGAAAAACACACAAAAATCCGATAACTATGAGACCTATTGTAAACAGTATTAAAGCACCCATTAAAAATTATGCAAATTTCTCCAGAATTTCTTAAAACAGACATTACAACTCGAAACCAAATACACCTTAATTAATACAAAACAATTAGTAAATAATTTAAAAGAAATAAAGATTAATAATAATACACGAATGATGTCCTTAAACATAGCAAATTTGTGTAGAAATATCACAATTAATGACACGTTAGACATTATTCAAAATAAATGAGAGAAAATTAACATACAGAAAACAAAATTCCAACAAATAATGATAGTTTTAAAAACAGCAATAAAACAAAATTATTTCCACTTCAACGATTAAATTTAGAAACAAAACAAAGGATTAACCATGGGAACCTCGCTATCAGGATTATTTTCAGAAACATTTCTGCAACATCTAGAAAGCGTAAAAATTGTTGATATAATACAAAACCATAACATAAAATTGTACGGAAGATACGTTTCTGACACTTTGATCATTTATGATAACATAAAAATAGATAATTTTATATTAAATTCTTTCATTAGTCTACACAATAGTTTAAAGTTTACTCAAGAAAATGAATTAAATAAATCCTTAAATTTCTTGGACATTACATTAATAAAACAGAAAAAAAATTTGCTTTTGGCATTTACAGAAAACCAGGCCACACAAACCATTGCATTTCATCTAATTCAATACACCCCATTACACATAAGCTCAGCATGTTCAATTTTCTAATTGAGAGATTAATGTACATACCATAAGGAAATTATAAAAGAAAAATATAGTAAAATATTACAAATGGCTAATGGGAATGGCTATAATACAAAAATTATAAAAAAAAATAATTCAGGATAAAAAGAAAGACTAATAAAACAAAAAAAGTTTACAACTCATGTCGCTAAAAAAGAGAAAAGGCAAAAGACAAATGCAACACTCATACAGTATATATTAAATATATCCCACAAACCTAATCTCAAGCTCAAAAAAATCTAACTAATGGACTTCTGAAATATAACAAATTACATAATAATGGCATTTACAGTTTGGAATCTATAACCTGTAAAAAATAAATAGGGCAAACCCGTAGAAATTTTGAAGTCATATGGGTGAATTCAAGAATACCCGCAGAGAGTCAAAATATGCTATACATTTGATGATATTGGCCATGAATTAGGACATAATAAAGACACTTTGAAAATTTTAAATACATATTCAGATATTAAATTAATAAATAGTGCCGAAGCATTCTATATAACTAAACAATATTTAAAACACGGTACCATAATTAACGAAAATCTTATTCTTAATCAACATCCATTATACACTCTTTAAGTAGACAAAACATAGTCCCTTACTTCACCCAATAACAATTAATATTACTACGCGAACATATGAGCCAAGCAAGCAAGCAAGCAAGCAAAGCAAGCAAAGCAAGCAAGCAAGCCAAGCAAGCAAAGCAAGCCAAGCAAGCAATTCTTACGTCACGTTCTTCCCACCAACATCAACTCCCCTCTATAAGCGTAGTCGATGTGACGGATTGTCTTTACAATTGTCAATACTCTTAAACGCCCATTGCAAGTAGATTGGGAAGAAAAATTCTTCTGTTGTGCTCATGGAGAAAACGTGGTATGCTTACTATGCAACAAAATCGTTATAGGAACGCACAGAAACATTATATACAGACATTATAAACAATGTCATAAAAATCATAGCTTATTTACAGGTAAATAATCCTATTTTGAAGTTTAATACCTACACAATAAACTAAAATAATATTAGCTAGGTCATTGTTCTGTTTTCACAATTTTTTAAAAAACATTTTGCTCTATTTTTTCTATTTCTCTCTGTTTCAATTTATAGGGCCGAAACATACGGAGCAACTTGAAAAATTAAAAACCGAAATATTAAGTAACCAGAATATAGAGGAGGCGAATGCCTTGACTCAAGAATAAAAGGAAATTCTTACCAGTGACATAGTTGTATGGGAAGTCGTAAAATCACTGAAACCTTTTAGTGACGGGGAATTTGTTAAAACATGTAAAATAAGTATGGCGAGTGTTATGTCTCTGTACAAATGGAACAATATGAAAACATTACTTTGTCCCATCGTATTAACTATAGCGAGAGGAATAGAAGATATTTCATATCTGGTGGGTGGCCAATTAAAGTATAGCATTTCCCAATTCATAGCGTATTCACATGCTTTAGATGAAAGTTCAGACATTGCTCAGTCAGCATGGATCTTAAGGTAATTATCATTTATTTTTATATCAACTTCATATAATAAAATGTATACAATTAATTTAATTGTAAAACATTGATGAGAGCATGCTAAACACACGGTAGAGATAAGGGGTAAAGTACATTCCCCTACCACACAAACTCTCCTCTGTGTGGCGGGTTGCATCTCAAGCTCTGCCCACCACTGCACTAGGACACTCGAGTCGAACGCTCGCATTTGTTTCGACATCCGTTCTCTAAGCCTCTGAACTAGGCAACTGTTTAGCGTGTTACTCACGAAGGGAAGTCTAGTTCAACAAAAGACGGCGCAGATGGGCCACCTTATAGCTATGCCACACTAGCATTGCAGTGAACAATACTGCCTTTACATATGAAAATATCCGAAATTGAAGTGAAGTGATCACTTTAACAATACTTGCACTGCAAGAAACTCCTTTCAACGTCACAAAAAGTGATAGATGCATAGGAATACATGGAATGTTACTGATTTACCATGACGAAATCATCTGAAGTGTCTTACAGTGGAAAGCCATTGTATCTTAATTTCAAATAAGGATCTATTAATTCTTGATAAAATTATTATATGCCATGTGTATCATTCTGTGATACATTGACTGGGCAACAAAACATTCAGCTGGCACTTCAATACACAAATGATTCCTTGTAACTCTCATCTCAATCAAATTGTTGGATTCTTTGTAAGTTCATGCATATGTATATACACTTTTTGCTGGTTGAGTGGAAGAGAAGGCCTTACGGCCTTAACTCTGCCAGCTAAAATAAATCATTATTATTATTATTATTATTATTATTATTATTATTATTATTATTATTATTATTATTATTATTATTTTTAAGGGGCTATTGTTATTAAATTATTACAGAAAGTAAACGATACATTTTGATGACGATTTGAAATATAATTTACTTCACTTCATTATAATTGCTGTCAGCGAGATTATATTTGTCGAGATGAGGTCTGAGATTCGTCATTTTATTGCCTGATAATCGTCTTACAGTAGGTATAAACCTCTGAAAGATAGCAAACAGATAATCAACCCAAGCGGTAATCGAACCCATGCATGAGCGTACATCCGATTTTTAAATTTAGTTTAACGGTAGATTCAATTAAGGTGATGGAATTTTCCGGTACTTACATAATCGTATTTCATGAGCTGCGTAACATTAACATGAATTGGTGATACCTGATTATACAGTAACACGTCCAGTAAAAGCTGTCTGCACTTCAGTCCATCCTGTAACCGCTGTAGTAAAGTCAACTTCAAATGGAAGAACTTAGAACTGATGCAGCCCAGTACCTATGCTGCCAACTTGAAATGTTCACAATTTAATAAAGGAAATGTGCAGTTGAATAGAAATATGTATTAAAGATGCAGTTATTTTTAAATAAAAAAACTGATTTTGTAATGATACATTAGGCTACTGCAGGGTTGCCGAACTGAAGCTTTTCGGTGCTCGAGGCTCTCTCTAGAGCCGCGTACTGAAAGGTGAGGTGTCTTCGGTTCTTGTAGCGAACAGATTGCGACCATGAAACTGCGAGCGGAGACGAATCTAAAAACTAGCTGTAGGGTTCGGACAGAAGATTACGCGAAAGCATGGAATTCATGGGTTGGAAAATGTAGTGGTGAAGATCACAAACTAAGCGCAACCTCCTCTATTGCCTAGAATGCAGTACATATGCAGAGAAATATAAACAAATTGCATTCATTGTGTTCATACTCTTGTGTATATTTTAGGTTAATGTCATTAAATTGAACCATGATTAATAGTGTATTCTTTACGTTTAACATCTGAAATCTAATAAATTATGAGTGAAGAGCGTAGACCCTAATAACGATCATCCTCCACGTAAAAGAGGCAAGGCGCAGTTTTCAGGCAAGAACTATTTCCTACGTTAGGTAGATTTGTTGCAAATGTGTTTTCACTGTTCGCGACGACTTATATTTGTGAAGCTGCATTTTTATTAATGAAATATCATAATCCACAGTTAATTTCCGATTTATCACGCAAAACGTCTCAGCTGCATTTAGATTGGCAACAGCCAATAGAATTTGAATATATCAGACCCCTAACTGCACATTGTGCAACTCAAACCAAGAAATTGATTCGGAACACCTCAAAATCTGTGCTTCAGTGGCTGACCATGACAATATCTTTGAAACATATTGGAGTACAAGAGGTCAAATGACTTTGTCAAACGTCTGGCATATAAAACAACAACATTAATGAAATTAACGAAGACTCACATTCGTAGCAGAATGTCTGATAAACATTCACGAAGTTGTTATGAAGAGAACGCACTGTCAACTTTCTACGAAAGCAGTTTCTTCCTCGAAAATGTAAGATGTAAATGAATCTATTTAATGCACAAAGTACGTTTATTATTCCAATAAGCATTTTTCCCTTCAACGGAAACACTCGCTGCATTTCTCTCACATAAATTCATTCCTGGGGGGGGGATAGCTTGTTGAAACAGAGCCGACTAATCTTTCAACATCACGGGTTCGCAGGCTACCCCTACCCTCGCGCTGGTGAGAACCATTCGGCTATCTTCGATCAACGCTGCTACATCCTTGACAGCAACTATAACATTATTGCGACTATGCCGGGAGCCTCAGTTCAGCACCCCTGGGCTACTGGATTGCAAAAACTTAAAGTTAGTATATTGACTAATTATGTGGCAATAAAATTTTCGAGATAATAGTACTAAGAGAATAATTATGAAGAAAGTACAATAATATAGAATTTAGCTAAATAAAAATTGCTCAATGGAAGCGTGTGAATTTGAGAGCAATTCCAGCTACAGAACTACCATGGCACGAGAAGGCAATAACAGAATGCAGTTAATTCTCGGTTAGCAAGATGCGGTGTTCACAGTCAGTAATTCAGACAGCGGAGAACTTCTATAACCCTGTAATATGACAAAATATTTCATATTATCTGGAAAATGAAATCTTGACTTAACAACATTGAAACATTATACTAATTTCATAATACGATGCTGATGCTGCTGTCACTATTACCACTACTATAAATTTTTGCTGCTTTCTGTTTGCTTTTACAATGAAACGACTTAAGAGCCATAATCAGATAGTTCACTCTTTTCAATTTCCCGAAATAAAAATACAATAACTTTTTAATAAAAGTAAGGTTTCCTGCACTCATCTTAATGTATTAGTGCGCTGTGATTTCCGAAAACGTTTACACAACTTCTCACAAACTGTGTGTTTAATAATATATAATTTTTTAATTTCCACTTTAGACCAATGACTCTCATTTCCGTCTCCTGGGGCATCATCA